>NC_056733.1:501352314-501392314 GCF_019279795.1 Protopterus annectens
TTCACCCTGTGCATCAGACCCATATTAGCCTGTTCCTGCATCGATGGTATGGATGACAGGGATGTGTTACAGGTATCATCATATGCACAGGGTGTGGTGTGGGTTTACCAGAGGCCTAGGCTGGGCCATACAGTTGACATCCATGTGTGTGTGTTTGGAGGGGTATCCTATAGATGGGCTGTGCAGAGGTGCTGTGTGTGTCTGGAGGTGACCTGCCTGTGATAACAGATGTGCATGTGTATGTATGCACACAGTCACACCATGTGGCTGTCCTACATTGGGGTATGCTGGACAGCTGTGGACTGTACATGTCAGGGTGTCCAGTTCACCATCTCTGGCCACAGACACATGAACTGGTCCTGCCGGGGATCTCACTGGCACCACCAGGCCCAAGGCTAGATGCAGTACTGCTTCCTGATGATGACTGATGTCTGCTGGATCTGTGTCCCTGATGGGACCGGCCAGGACCACATGCCCATGGCCTGCTACATTGTGATGTGGACAGCAACCCCCCCTTTGGTAGTGCTGGCGTCACTTCCACTATGAGAGTGTGAAGGTGCATGCCCCTGTAGACTCTCAGCTGATGTTGGTGCTGACCTACGTCCACATGGCTGACACCCATCTCCCACCACATGCTCTAGCACAAACATGCCAGGGTTGAGGATTGCCAAGGTCTCACTCCACCATCTATTCATGGCCTCAGTATTTTGGCGTGTGGCCTCAACAAGGCCACGTATGTCACCACGTAAATCAGTAAGAGTTGCATCCACCACCCTGAGTATTTGTCTGGTGTTGCATTCATTACATGCCTGTGCATCCATGACAGCCCGAAACATGTGTCTAGTGATACCTGTTGTGGCACTTGCAACAGCGGCTTGATGAGCAGCAGTCCTCCTGTGAGCACCCCTGTCCATCCGCCTGTATGGGACTATGCCTGCACTCTGGCTATGGACAGTGTCTACACTCACACCTGCCATAGTCACCGCTCTAGACTGTTCCATGCCACCACCTGCCAACTGTCTATCATCATCTAAGGCTGCTGGGATGGGGCATGTGTGGGCATTGCGACTGTGTGGGGGACATTGTGGATGACTGTGGGATGCCAACCAATGGCATAAATTCAGCCCCTGACAATACCACCTGTGCTTGAATATGACCATCATCATTGCCAGAGTCTCCAGAGACATTGACGTCAGATACTAAGTGGGAGGGACCACAACTACCATGACCACCTCTGCGGCAAAGACAACATATGTAAATTAATACCTGCACTATACCATTTGCTGCTACATATGCACACACACACGCGCACACACACACACACACACACACACACACACACACACACACACACACACACACACACACACACACACGCACATGCAAACACATACATACAGGTGAGGTAGCAGACAGACATTACACAGACTTCACAATAGCCAACTGGTGACATTCACAACACAGTCAGACCACTACATACACACCCTGGACAGGCCCGCAACATCATGCAGTGCAGCCCTCTCCACTTCCTGTTACAACTTATATACACCTCTGTGATATGTGAGTAGTGTTAGTATGTGATGAGCCTTCAAGTAGCACCCATGTACACATAATTGCTGGTCACCTGTATAGCACAGTGGTAACTCCTACAGAACATACCTCTCAACTCTGCAGACTGTAGCTGAATGTCTACATGTGTGGCTCATAGTTTGTCATAAATCCTGTATTTGTCTGACACATTACTGGAATGGTATGAGGACTGGTGTCACTATTTAAAGACATATTTTGAGTCTCACACTTCAAACCTGCAGTACATGTACATGTAACAGAACCGGTTACACTAACATCCTTCTAAGCTTACAATGGATATTATAAGTGTAGACACCCCTGTTAACATGCCAGGTTTGTCTGATATATAACATGAGAACACAGAGATCATGTGATAACATTTCCCTCCTTTAACTCATTCCCTCCGGTACAGCTCTTTTGAGTGCATGCCTTTATCTCCTAGTGGACATGGCTTAAGCCTTTAAAACATGAAGTTATCACCTTACAGTTCTAGAAACTACTTATTGAGAGAGGTCAAGTATCAATACAGCTGTGTTTGCCATCACATATGCTTCAAGACAAAATATCCTGGTACTTTGTATGTAACATGGTTTTGGAGTTATTAATGCAAATATGAACAATCAATATTTGATGCCTAGAGGAGCAGTAGGAGTTATCTTCAGAAGACGCCTGGAGGAGCACTGGACTATAATGAGTTAATGTAACTATAACCTGTGCAATCCAATTGAAGAACAAACACATCAGTTAGGGGTAACATGTAGAAGTTGAAATACATACAGTAGGCTGGTTGTATGACTGTGCACACCCTTAAACTAATACTTAGTTCAAGAACCTTTTGATTTCATAACAGCAGTCAGTCCTCTTGGCCTGGTGTGTATCAGCATGGCACATCTTTGCTTAGCAGTATTTGTACACTCTCCCTTGCAGAAGCCCTCTGACTCTGTCAGATTGCGAGGGCATCACTTCTGCACAGGCCTCTTCAGGGCACCCCACCGATTCTCTATTGAATGTATGTGTGGCCTGTGACTGGGCCATTCCAAAACATTGATTGTCTTCTGGTGAAGGCATTCTTTTATGGGTTTTAATGTATAATATTGGTCAGTGTTGTGTGGAAAGGTGTAAGTCCTCTCCATGCTTTGTAGCGGACTCATGAAGATTTTGTGCCAAAAAGGACTGGTATGTTGAACAGTTCCTAATTTACTACACCTTGGCAACAGGCACACTTCCAGCTTAGGAACAGCAACCCAAAAGCAGGACACTGCCATCACCATGCTTCACCATGGGGATAGTGTTCTTTTGGTGATGCACAGTGTTGTTATTGTGTCAAACAAACCTTTTGGTATTGTGACCAAAAAGTGCAACTATAGTATCATTACACCATAACACATTTCCCCACATGCTATTGGGGGACTTGATGTATTTTTCCTGAGAAATTTGCCAGACCTGGATGTTGTTCTGTGTGTGAGAAGGCTTCCATCCTTCAAACCTACCCCATATGCTAGACATGTGGAGAATATGAGAGATTGTTGTCACATGTAGTACACAACAGGTACTTGCCAGTGATTCCTGCAACTTCTGTAGTGTTGCTGTAGGTCTCCTGGCAGCCTCCCTGACCAGTTTGGGTCTTGTCTTTTCCACACATTTGGAGGTATGTCCAGTTGTTTGCAATGTCACTGTTGCCCCATATTTCCACCACCATTTGATGACTGTCTTCACTGTGTTCCGTGGTGTATGCAATGTTGTGGAAATGTGTGTGTACCCTTCTCTGGGCTGATACCTTTCACAAATGAGATCACTTTGCTGCTTTGTAAGCTGTATGCAAACTATGGCTGTTGCTGTAGCAGGCAACTGAGTAAAGTTAGGATAATCCTAGTAGGACAGCTGAACCTTATTTGCTGTTAATCAAAGAGTCTCTGTAATTGATGGCAGGTGTGTACCCAAGAAAACGTAATGCTGTAATAATATCAAAAGCTGTTTCAACACAGTATTAGCTTCAGCCTGTGTGCACGTATACATCTAGCTTCTTGTAAGTTTTTTATGTGTCATAATTGTTCCCCTAACAGATTTGTTTGTTTTACAATTGAATTGTACAGGTTATAAGTCACATGACAGGTTGTAAGGGTTCATAAATGTGTTATTGTGCTCTCATTTTTATATTTCACAAATACCTAGCATTTTAACAGGTTTGTGTACACCATTTTTATGCACTATATAGCACTAATTTATAAAACATGTCCCTAGTTTTGGGCCTTCATCCCCCCCCCCCCCATTTTGTCAGTCTTTGTCCATATTTCTTGCAATGACAGGTTGTGAGGTATGCTACAGATATATGACATCTCCTACAAATAGGCCCCAGTAATGCTCACTGTGATGCAATGTAGTTAACCCCACCACAAGTGAACATGCAGATATTGCAAAATAGCTGAGAGTAACAGTTGTGTGCATGGTCACATGCATGACCTTAATATGCCTAGGGTACTGGTGAGCCACAACAGGAGAATCCCATACTCACCAGCTTCAGGCTGCTGTCCTATATGCAGACCAGAGGTACCTATGTAGTTGTGGGGGGTATTGTCAGCAGACTCACATTTGGCATTGGTACAAGATGAATGCTATGTGTCTGCACAGGTACAGTGCAAGCTATGATAGTACACAATTTGTTGTCCTTCACCATAGATGTCCACTTGTATGCATTACTAAACCCCACTCACAAATGCAGTTTGAACTGACATATGCATCTAGATACTCTATTGAAGACAGTATGACTGCTACATGAATAAATGTATGTGCACTGTCGCCTTACCTGGACACTCCTTGCCTGTTGCCTGGGTGCCACCCACCTCCACGACTGGTTTTTCATGTGTTGGATGTTGTGTGGGGGCTGCCCCAAGGTTGGCAAAGAGCTCCTCTGCTGCCATAAGTGGGGCCTGAAAGGCTGGACCCCCACCCGTAGCAGTACAGTCCTTTGCCAAGGATGACGTATCAGGTCAGTTGTCTGATGCCTGACCTGATCGTATGTGCAACCATGGTGGCCCAATGTGTTCATTCTGTGGACAATGTCATCCCACAGGCAGTCCGCTCCCACAGATTTTGTCGGCTCTTGCTGAACAGCACTACATGGTGCTGTATTATTGCTTCTGTAATAGCTGCAGTCTCCTCTGCAGTGTCTGCTATATGACACTGCATGCCACCTGGAAGACATGAACAGGGAAGCACATCACAGGACCTCAGACATTGCTCAGAGTTATTTACAGAGCCAGTATATTGCCTATCATTAGCCACCACTTACAACCGCATCATACCCCTGTCATCTAGCAGTACAGTATGAACCTGCATTGCACTCCTGGTCCTGATGTGTCATGTTCCCCCCACTGAGGGCTAGTACATTGCATAAATCACCATTCATCATTCACGTTTGTGTAGAGGAATGACAGTGGATGTCTTCCTTGCAGATGGGATATCAAAGATGCTGAGGCTTTGCTTGCATACAGTGTGTAATGGAGCTGGAAGCATATGCCTGAATTTATGTAGGATACAGACAGGAATGTTATCAGGTCCCATGGAGATTTGCTTTAGTTGACTTTGATTTGGCAGTATGCGCATGCTCCCTGATAATGAGGAGAGGGGTGCGGGTGCTGCACATATCCACCTACACTGATGGTGAGCCAGGGCAGTGATGTTTGCCCTAAACCTGTTTGCTGCAGGTTGGCTATAGCTATGGTGTGTGTGTATGTGGTGTGACTGACCACCATTACAGGGTGGGTTGGGTTGTTGCCTCTGAGATTGCAGACATATGTGAAGATGGCTTTGTGATTGCCCTTGGTGGATGTGTCCAATTTGTACTCATAGTTATAGCCTTATAATAATCCACCCATGACCTTATATGCTCATTCAGACAAAGGTTGACTCACTGCCAAGTTGGTGCCTGCTCCTACTCTGACCTGTACAGCCAACATAGTGACCAATTATGTGGTTTGTGTATTGCTGCTCTACTTTAGTGGAGATAGGTTTTACAGGTAAGGTATTGCTGAGTCCATACAATTATGTCAGTGGTCATATGGCTGTTTATAGTAGGCATGGACACAAGGTCATAACACAGTTGACACTTCTGAAATTTCAACCTGATAATCTTGCTTATTCTAGTACTCATGTCTGTGTCAGGGCAATGCAACAACCAGAAGCAGTAGAAATCTAACTCTGTTGGATGCACAGAAACTGAGATTACACACATGTACAACATGTATAGCTTATTTACCTGCATTTTGCATATGAGGCAGCCAGGTAAACCTACTCATACATAGATGTGCACAAATAATACCTGATATACATTTCTGTTCTGTGTCAGTATGGCACACTGTAGTTACACTCTTACTGCTCAGTCAGTCCTGTCAACCTGTTCGAGCAGGACATCTGGAGGATGCCACACATACATGGGGGGGGGGTGATAGGCCAAAATTAGTGACACTTTCTTAATATTGCTGTAATGTACTTAAGTCATTTGATAGCACAGTAGCCTTTGCATTCACAGACATACCCTGGAGGATGTCCGATGCTCATATGGCAAGAAGAGAGAAGAAAGGCTAGGAGTGTGTTAGTGAGGGTAGGAGCTTTTAATGTTGGCAGTATGACTGGTATGGGGACAGGGCTAGCTGATATTATGGACAGAAGGAAGGTTGATATAGTGTGTGTGCAAGAGACCAGATGGCTAGGTGTATCGGTGTCGAGTCCAAATAAAGGGCATAAGGCTAGGTGTATCGGAGTTGGGTCCAAATAGTTCTGTCATGGTGTGGATGGGAGGAGAAATGGTATAGGGATTATCCTGAAGGAACAGTATGGCAAGCGTGTTTTTGGAGGTGAAAAGAGTGTCAGATAGAGTGATGTTAATGAAGCTGGAAATTGATTGTGTAATGATGACTGTTGTTAGTACATATGCTCCGTTAGTTGCGTGTGTGATGGATGAAACAGAAAAATCTTGGAGTGAGTTGAATGAAGTGGTGATGACTGTACCCAGGGGTGAGAGAGTGGTGATTGGAAAAGATTTCAATGGGCATGTTGGTGAAGGGAACAGAGGGGATGCAGAAGCAATGGGTAGGTATGGTGTTAAGCAAAGGAATGCAAAAGGTGAGATGGTGGTGGAGTTTGCAACAAGGATGGACATGGCTGTGGTGAATACATATTTTAACAAGACAGAGGAGCGTAGGGTGACATACAAGAGTGGAGGAAGATACACACAAGTGGATTATCTCCTATGCAGGAGGGCCTGATTGAAGGTGATTAGAGACTGTAAATTGGTGACAGGGGAAAGTGTAGTTAGGCAGCATGGAATGCTGGTCTGTAGGATGACATTGGTGATCAAGAAGAGGAGGAGGAGTGTGAGGGCAGCATCAAGGATCAAATGGTGGAAACTGAAAAAGGGTGATTGTGAGGTTGAGTTCAGGGAAGAGTTAAGACAGGCACTGGGTGGCAGTGAAGAGTTACCGTATATCTGGGTAACTACAGCACAACTAGTAAGTGGGATGACTAGAAATGTGCTTGGTGTGACATCTGGACAGAGAAAGGAGGACAAGGAGACCTGGTGGTGGATTGAGGGTGTACAGGGGAGTATACAGAGAAAGAGGTTGGCGAAGAAGTGGGATTGTCAGAGAGATGAAGAAAGTAGACAGGAGTATAGGGAGATAAGGTGCATGGCAAAGAGAGAGGTGGCAAAGGCTAAGGATGAGGCATATGAAGGGTTGTATGAAAGGTCAGACACTAAGGATGGAGAATAGGACCTGTACCAATTGGCTAGACAGAGGGACCAAGCTAGGAAGGATGTGCAACAGATAAGGTTGATAAAGGATAATGAGGGAAACATACTTACAAGTGAAGAGAGTGTGTTCAGCAGATGGAAAGACTACTTTGAGGGGCTGTTGAATGCAGAGAATGAAAGAGAGAGAGTAGGTTCAATGATGCGGGTATGGTGAAGCAGGAAGTGCAATGGATTAGCAAGGAGGAAGTAAAAATAGCAATGAAAAGTATTAAGAATGGAAAGGCTGTTGGTCCAAATGACATAGCTGTGGAAGCATGGAAGTGTTTAGGAGAAATGGCAGTGGTCTTTTTAAACAGATTGTTTAATGTAATCTTGGAAAGTGAGAGGATGCATGAGGCTGGAGAAAAAGTGTTTGACTACTGATTATAAGAATAAGGGTGATGTGCAGAGCTGTAATACTACAGAGGGATAACATTGATCAGTCACAGCATGAAGTCATGGAAAAGAGTAGTGCAAGCTAGGTTAAGAAGGGAGGTGAGGATTAGTGATCAGGAGTATGGTTTTATGCTAGGAAAGAGCAGTACAGATGCAATGCTTGCTCTTGGAGTGTTGATGGAGAAGTACAGAGAAGGTCGGAAGGAGTTGCGTTCTGTCTTTCTGGATTACAGAAAGCATATAACAGGGTGTCTAGAGAGGAGTTGTGGTATTCTAAGAGGAAAAATATATCCACAGGCTCCCAGATGAATGAATGGTTTAATGCAACAAGAACAAAATAAAAGCTTCAGTAAGCATTTTCGTCTTCTAACTCCTTTACAAAGACTTCTTCAGACTGAAGTAAACAGCAAAATTCATGTTTAAATATCTTAAAAACTATCACCTGACATAACATCACATGATCTTACTAAAAACACATGTTCCTAGTGCTTTAACCCTTTCCTTTTCAGATAGCTGATAAATTCTTCTCTATTGTTTAGTCCTGGTGGAAAGCAGGCATTTAGCCTTACTTGCCAGCAGTATTCTAACCACCCTAGTTCTTCTTCAATATTAATAATATTTGCTTAAATGGATACCATATCAAGTACTATAAACTTAAAGTCTACCTTACATTTGTTTGTTTTATAGTGTTTACATAATGCATTCCTCTCATCACCTGACTGAATGGTATATTTATGCTCATATACCCTTCTATTTAATTCTCGAGTGTCCTTCCAACATAATATGATTTGCACTGACTACAGAAACATAAGTAAACAACATTTTTAGACTTACAACTAAATTGTCCCGGAATTTTAATTTTTATACCCCCTATTTCTATTTAATTTCCTTCCGTAAAAATGTAAGTGCACATATTACAATTATAACATTTAATCATACCACATTTTCTGTTACTTCTTTCATTTGACTTATTCAGTTTTCCATGAAAATAATTTTTAAAGTTTTTCCTTTTCTTTGTACAAATAGAGGATTATCACCTACTTTTCTAAGCACATCATGTTTTATTCTTAGTCCCCAGTTTGTTTCTTATCACATTTTTATAGCTAATGAATCTACGCTGTTTTGAATGGCCATAGACGTTTTTCTTTTATAAGGGATTTTTTCTTTTCTATCCAGTATTTTTCCCCCCATCTCTATTCTTTCTTCTAATAATTTATTTACTTCATATTCTGGGTATCCTCATTTTCTAACTCTATTACAAAAGGAACTGGCTTCTTCTAAAAACTCATCTTCACTGTTTGTAAGCCCACTTATTCTAGACAGTTGCCCTTTATTATATTTAGCTTAGTGTTTTTAGGATGCATACTAGAGAAGTGCAGATACATATTGTTATGCACCTCCTTTTTTTAAATTCTAGATACTAATGTGTTATTCTTTTTATACAAAAACAAATCCAAAAAGTGATTTCTTTATCACTAATATGATGAGTAAATTTTAAGTATGTGCATACATTGTTTATATATACCAAGAATTCTTCTAGTTCCTCATACTTACCGCTCCATATTAATAGTACATCATCAATAAATCTAAAAAAATATTTTTATGCTATTTTTATATTTGCTTTGTAACACATGAATGGTTTCCCATCCATGCATAAATACATTTGCATAACTGGGGGGAAAAGCTGCCCCCATAGCTACACCATTAACTTGTACATAAATCTCATCATAGAATGAGATGTAGTTATAGTTTAATACAATATCTATCATTTCCACTAATAATCCAACCATGTTTGTTGAATACATTTGAGAATGCAATAATTCCATCCATACAATTTCCATTCCGTCATCATTCGGTATCATAGTGTACAAGGATTTAATATCAAGTGTTACAAGCAAATAATTTTCATTTACTGCTATTTTCTCAAATTTTTCTAGCAAATTAAAACTGTCTCTAATATATATAGAGGTATGTGGGATAATTTTTTGTAAGAACGTATCTACAAATACAGACATACCTTCTATTTTACTGTTCTTACTAGTCACTATTGTCCTAAGTGGGGGTTCTTCCAGGTCCTTATGAACTTTGGGTATTCCATACATTTTACTTATTTTAGGGTTGGTATTTGCTAGACTCTTCTTTTTTTTCATCTATTCTACCAGCATTATACCATTCTTCTATACATGAGTCAATAAATTGATACCCTCTTTTCACATCTTGCATGGTTATCTTTTTGTAATACTTATCATCTGTTAACAGCAATTTCATCTTAGCTTCATATACATTTCTATCAAATACAAGTGATCCTCCTTTGTCAGCTTTAAAAAATAAAATGTCATTGTTGTTCATCATATTATCAAACAACTTAAAATGCACTCAGCATATTAGTGATAAATAAATCACTTTTTGGATTTGTTTTTGTATAAAAAGAATAACAAATTAGTATCTATTGTTTATAAAAAGAAGGTGCAGAACAATATGTAGCTGCACTTCTCTAGTATGCATCCTAAAAACACTAAGCTAAATATAATAAAGGGGCAACTGTCTAGAGTAAGTGGGCTTACAAACAGTGAAGATGAGTTTTTAGAAGAAGCCAGTTCCTTTTGTAATAGAGTTAGAAAATGAGGATACCCAGAATATGAAGTAAATAAATTATTAGAAGAAAGAATAGAGATGAGGGGAAAAATACCAGATAGTAAAGAAAAAATCCCTTATAAAAGAAAAACTTCTATGGCCATTCAAAACAGCATATTTTCATTAGCTATAAAAAAATTTGATAAGAAAAAACTGGGGACTACTAAGAATAAATAATGATGTGTTTATAAAAGTAGGTGATAATCCTCTATATGAACAAAGAAAAGCAAAAAAATTCAAAAATTATTTTCAGGGAAAACTGAATAAGCCAAATGAAAGAAGTAACAGAAAATGTGGGATGATTAAATGTAATATGTGCACTTACATTTTTACAAAGGAAATGAAATAGAAATAGGGGGTATAAAAGTTAAAATTCCAGGACAATTTAGTTGGAAGGACCACTCGAGAATTAAATAGAAGGATATATGAGCATAAATATGCCATTCAGTCCGGTGATGAGAGGAATGCATTATGTAATCACTATAAAACAAACAAATGTAAGGTAGACTTTATGTTTATAGTACTTGATACGGTATCCATTAAAGAAAATATTATTAATATTGAAGAAGAACTAGGGTGGTTAGAATACTGCTGGGAAATAAGGCTAAATGCCTGCTTTCCACCAGGAGGAAACAATAGAGCAGAATTTATCAGCTATCTGAAAAGGAAAGGGTTAAAGCACTAGGAACATATGTTTTTAGTAAGGTCATGTGATGTTAGATGATGTTTTTTAAGATATTTAAACATGAATTTTGCTGTTTATTTCAGTATGAAGAAGTCTTTGTAAAGAAGTTAGAAGACGAAAGCACTTACTGAAGCTTTTATTTTGTTCTTGTTGCATTAAACCATTTATTCACCTGGGAGCTTGTGGATATATTTTTGCTGATTTTAACTGTTTGTGCTACTTGGCTGCTGTTTGTGAAGATGAAGTATTTTATGAGGAAGTCAGGAGCGGTGGAGGAATCTGTAAGAGTGCTACAGGATATGACCAAGGGTAGTGTGACAGCAGTGAGTTCTGTGGTGGGAATGACAGGTGTGTTTACACTGGAGGTGGGATTACATCAGGGTTCAGCTCTGATCCCTTTCTTATTTGTTGTGGTGATGGACAGGTTGACAGACAAGATTAGACGGGAGTCCATGTTAACTGTGATGTTTGCAGATGACATTGTGATCTGTAGTGGGAGGAGGGAACAGGTTGAGGAGATCCTGGAGAGGTGGAGATATGTTCTAGAGAGGAGAGGAATGATGGTCAGCAGGACTAAGACAGAATATATGTGTGTGAATGGGGGGGTAATTAGAGGAATAGTGAGGATGTAGGGAGTAGAGTTTGCAAAGGTGGATGAGTTTAAATACTGGGATCAACAGTTCAGAGTGATGACAAGTGTGAGGGAGAGGTGAAGAAAAAAGTACAGGCAGGATGGGGAGGTAGGAGAAGAGCATCAGGAGTGATTTGTGACAGATGAGTACCATTAAGAGTGAGAGGGAAGGTCTACAAAATGGTACTGAGACCAGATATGGTATATGAGTTTGAGACAGTGGCATTGACAAAAAGGCAGGAGTCAGAGCTGTACATGGCAGAATGAAAGATGTTAAGATTTGCACTGGGTGTGATGAGGGTGGATAGGATTAGGGATATGTATGTTAAAGGGTCTGTCCAGGTTGGAAGGTTTGGAGACAAAACCAGAGAGTAATGGGATTATGTTGGTTTGGACATGTGCTGAGGAGGAATGCTGAGTATATTGGGAAAAGGATGGTAAGGATGAAGTTACAAGGTAAGAGGAAAAGAAGAAGGCCTAAGATAAGGTGTATGGATGTGGTGATAGAGGACATGCAGGTGGTTGGTATGACAGAGCAAGATGCAGAGGACAGTAGGGAATGGAGACAGATGATCTGCTGTGGTGACCCCTAAAGAGAACACCCAAAAGAAAGGGAAGAAGATGTTGTAATGTCAGTCTTCACAGGTTGCCAATGATTTCTCAGGCAAAACATAACTCTTGAGTAAATGACTACATATATGAGGCACACATATGGTCAGTGCCCATAACACTGGACAGTTGAATGGTATGAGCTCAGTATATCACATGCAGTTTAACACACTCATATGCAACAGTATTTCACTATGCAAATACCCTGTATAGGTCTCACACATTTCTGTGACAAATGTGTACATCATAGTAGTATTCACAATTAACATATGGATATCTACGACATCCCAGTAGCTGGTCTAGCAGTGTCACAGTCAGTATTGTTCAACACACACTTTAGTAGTAGTCATATGTGAGCCATCCTTTCCTGGGGTGACTCAGGGGCCTGAGCTGGGTTCTATGTCACTGCAGACAGACCCAGTCACTATGGCCACAGGTTCTGATCAGCAATATATCAGTACAGCATGTCTTGTTGAGACATATTTGTTGAACTTCCTATTTCCTATTATTACATACCCCCTACTGCATTCCATTACATGCTTACTTGTTTGACATACCTTTTTTCCCCCCAAGTGTGGTTGGTTTTATTCCAATATGTGTAGCTTGGTTTCTTGGTCTCTCTCTCTCTCCTTCCCAGATGTAGGGTATACATCTGTTTTGCATAGGCAGCAGCTTGTCTTTTGTAGGTAATACTCATGAGTAGCTGATGGCGTGTGCACCAATTGGTGTCCCCCACTTGCTAATTGCATGCAGAACAGCTGTGGTGTTATTCCTATAGCCAATGGCATGGCAACACACTCCTATAATTGAGTACTTCATGTAGGCATTGCCCCTTTTCCTTGCCTGTGAGGAGAACTTCATGGAGGTGTGTGAACAACAGCATCACAGAGGGTATTTGGAAATACCTCTTACAATGAAAACTGTGGAGACAGCCCAACAAACTGGGGGAGAATATTCCAGACATAAGGACAGAATGTAAGTATTGCTATTATACAGTTGAATTAATACTAGTTTAACAGGGTTTGTGTGGACATGGCTTTTCTGCATGATGTTAAGTCTGACGGTGTTATGTGGTTGACATAACTCTCAGCTGTAGGGCTATCCACAGAATGGCCAGATTTTGGAATCTCATATTTGGTGTGTTCCTCAGACATTTTTTGTCTTTGGAAAATCAGTAGCATACTGTGGGGATTGCAGTCAGTAAATGGTATCATCCATTTGTGTTTCAGATTTCATATCCCTCAGAAAATATATGTTGCAACAAACTCTGTTACACCAGCAACTGTCTCCACTTATAACAGCAATATTTCACATATGTCCCTGTTTTGGGGCCTCTGTCCCCCAAGTATGTCAGGCTTTGTCCAGATGTCATGCAGTAAGAGGGTGATAGGTAGGGTATATCATTATTTAGTGGCTTCATTCCTGATACCATCCCAGTGATGTATCAGACTGCCAGACATGTTATGTGTAAGAGGCCTTATATATGAGGACAAAGCCGGGATATCCTGTGGGACCCTGAACAGTTGAGAGGTCTGTGTATTTATGGCAATTGTTGACAGACTGTCAGGATTGTGTAGCAGTGTAGTGTGTCAATGTTATTTGGCCTGTGTAGGGGGGGGGGTAGATGTATGTGTTATGGCTCCTTTTCTATTTGCCTGTGCATGCTGCTCCAGTTTCTGGTGGTCTATCGGCTATATATATTTGTAAGGGGAGACTGAGACATGTCCCATACCACAGTCAGGCATCATACTACACTGTGAATTGGGCCAGTATATGTAGGGGTAGTGTGTGAATGTCAAACATGTTGAGATGTTTTTGTTCACACAGTCGTTATACTGTACTGTTCATTTGGCTTACCGGTATGTCACTGTGACTGTGGTGGAATTGGTTATGGGTATGCACTTTCAAACTGGTGTCAGTTTTTCAGTGCTGTTACATCCCTGTAGTGCCTAATATATTTGCCAATACATGTGTAATTCTCCATAGCAGATTTGGGTTAGTGTTGTGTCAGTCTGATTGTAGTTTTTACGGTGCTTGGTGACATGCTTAACAGCTGAGTGTAGTTTACCTAATGTGATGTTATGTCCAGATATTTTTAGGATATACTGTTGCCTGGCCCCCATGAGTATTATGTATTTCTGACACATCAGTGTGATGATGCGAGGATTTCAGTCACTAACTAGTGAGAAGTAATTGAGTGTTGGACTTGTGTTATTTCAGTCAATATATGTTAGAACAGATAGGAGAGTGTTACTGCAGCCACTGCATCAGCTTATCTACTCCAGTATTTCAGATATGTCCCTATTTTCTTGGCTTTCTCCCCCACTTTTTCAGGCTTGATCCAGATTCATTGCACTAAGGGGTTCTGATCCTACCTCTTGACTGGACGGATTGGTTGCAGAATGTCCAGATTTATTGCTCGTACTTCTGGTCTGTTCCACAGATTCATTATTTTTATTTCCCTGGTAAATTACTGTGTTGATCTGAGGATTTCTGACAGTAAATGATGACATACATTTCAGTTTTAGAACTCACATCCTTCAGAACATGTATGCTGAAACAAACCCTGTCACTCTGGCAACATTCTACATTTATAAGAGCAATATTTAAAATATGTCCCTAGTTTTGGCCCATCATTCCCCCATTTGGACAGCCTTTGGCCAGATTTCTTGCACAAAGAGGTTAAGAGGTATGGTTCTGAAGTATGACTCCACTACATGTTATGCGCATATATATATATATTCTTGCTATATATTTATATTTATATATATATATATATATATATATATACTGTGTGTGTGTATGTGTGTGTGTGTGTGTGTGTGTGTGTGTGTGTGTGTGTGTGTGTGTGTGTGTGTGTGTGTGTGTGTGTGTGTGTATGTATATATTTTATATGTATATCTCTATTTATATTATGTATTTATTTTTCCATATATATGCATCTCCAAACATATGTGTATATGTAGGGTCTATATTAGAACACCGAACATTCAAAATGTCGAGTGTTCTAATATCGAGCCCTAAGAACCGAAAATTTAAAACATCGAACATTCAGAACAGCAAATTTTTTCCTAGGTAAAAACATTGCTGTTCCAAAATACATAAACCACTAACTATCCACTTACCTTAACCCAAACCCTAACCCTAAGGTCTGTCACTATCGCACAGTCACTTCACCCATACCCTAACCCTAACTCACCTACCCCACCCTAACCCTCATGTCCACACAATCGAGCACTTATCTGACCCACGCCCTAACCCTAACTCACCTAACCCGCCCTAACCCTCACGTCCACACAATCGCACACTTACCTGAATCTGACCCATAACTTTCCACCACAGCACTGAAAATACCGAAGCAACAGAAATGGACAACTGAATTCTTTCCCTAGGAAAAAAATCAGTTTTCTGTTCCTTCAATATTTTCAGCGTTCGCTGAAAATGGGTCGATATTAGAACACTCGAAATTTTGAAAGTGTTCTAATATAGACCCGTATATGTATATATACAAAATCTGACTGATTCTACAGAATCTTTTCCCTACTGTTGAATGACTCTACTGCATATGTTTAAAAAAAGCATCAACAATCCTTAAAACTCAAATGCTGTAGTGATGCATTGACCTGACTATGGTGTCCAGAAACCTGGGTTCAAGACTTGGCAGGGCCGATTATTTTGTTGCTAGGCAGAACAGTGCCTGATGGAAACAAAGTGATTAAAACAGTTTTAAGCAGTTGTAAGTGGGTTTGCATGGGTTTGTGTGACACTAACCGATGCCAACACACGGTTAAACGTACAGATGCTTAATCTGTGTTGGCTTCACTTAGCATCACGCAAACTCACTTACTCATGCTTACATCCATGCCAATTTCTTTAAAAGAAAAGGAAAAGGGGTTATAAGAAAGTAGTGAAAAAGTGGCACATGGAAGGAAAAACAATATAAAAGATAGCTAGGGATGTGAAAGATGGGTGTAGGGAAGGTCCATAGCTGTACATTTCTTATACAGCAACAGGTGTGCATTTATACAGAATTTGGAGGTGAATTTGGACACTCAAACTCCAGTAAGAGGGGTGTGGACAACAGAAATGTGTTGTCAAGCCAATTGGACTGGATTACATGTGTCCAGTGGATATGTGTGCGAAATGGAGAGCTATATATGGGGTGATATTTTTGGGGGGACAGATGCCCTTTTCTTTTTTTATAAGGTGAGAGTGGGATGTTGGGAAAGGATTGTAGGTATGTCTGGGGAGGTAGGTTGGGTAGGGAGACAGACAAGACAGACAAGACAACAGACAGGGGAGGTATATGACATGTGAGGAAGTAAACACATTTGACGGGGAGGGTGGCTGGGAATCCGAAGCCCATGAGCTCCCATATAGTTACAGTGAGACTGAGATCCCCACCCATGGGCAGTCACCACTGCACCTTCACAGCCCCAAAGGTGGTTGTGCTGGGAGCTGGACAAGAGGGGCAGCCTGCCCCTTGAGGTGCACCAGGCGGCCCTCAATCTGGCACAGCTGTTCTCCAAACTTGGATCGATGGGTATTGTACACCAAACCCTGGACCTGATTGTGGATAATGGCCTTCTGTCCATGCCTGCTCCCAGGGGGACTGGGCCCAATCCCCTGCTGTGGTTCCACCCAAAGGTGGTGCAGGACCAGCAGATGAGGGAGATATGGGTTGGGTCCCAGATATGCTGGGGCCTGGTGCCACAGCCAGATGAGGTGGGACATGTGGATCCTCTGGGCTCTACCTTCCCAAACGCGCTATGGTGTTGAGGTTTTAAAAAATATGTTGGTTAGTCATGATCAGCACATTATAAAATTAGTTATAATAGCATGCATGAGTGTTCCAATTAACCCCATAAAACTGATTTGAAACAGTTGCATAGCAAACAGAACATATGCATAAATGCAACAATAGTATGCATCATAACAGCATGCCAGTAAGATTGACAGCAAAAGGCCACTAACAATGGTATTTGAACATGATATGTTAACATGCAAGCAATCAAACATATTAACAATAATATAACACAAGTCCCAGCACTGAGTTGGAGCACAATATACCCATAGTATATGAGTAATAATTATTGATGCAGATGGGGGGTAGGCAGAAAATCCATTAACAACTGCTTATGCTTCTATTTTCCACAACAGTACTGCTCAATATTTTATATGTCTACCCTCACTTTACATCTACCTATGGCTATAGCTTCTGTGGTACAAACATACCTATTAAACTGTCAGCCTGGAAGGGTATGAGGCAAACTGTGACAACTCTGGGTACATGACTAGAGGGGACTCTTACATGTCAGGGTTATGTATCTGGCACAGGAGTGGCACCCTGGACTGCTGTTATGTGAGTGTGCTACAGGCATACATCAACTAGCTTCCTATCTGTGTCCAGGATTATTTGCAGCAGTGACCACTAGCCATGACAGTGTAACACTTGAGAGACATGTATCAGAAACATACCTCACAACCTCCTAGAGCATGAGATCTGGACAAAGCCATATATATGAGTGGGACAAAGACCCATAAATATGGACAATGTTTAGATATTGCTCTTACAAACTTTGTCTGGGTGTGCAAAAGTAACAACTAAGCTATTTCCCATCACACTGAGCTACTGGGGAACTGCTGTTTTCTCTTTCAATGGTTTCTGCCTAGTAGTCTCTTGGTCAGACAGTCTAAACTTGTAATTCTGTGATGTACGCATGACAGATGGTTATTGTACTGTGCATTACCTGTTTGGATTACTACAACCTGGAAAGCAAAGGTTAACACAAAACAATGCTGAATGGAACACACTTTCAAACTTGACATATTACTATTCATGGTTCAGAGCTTAGTGCAGTATATATTTCACATTTCATTTATATTGCATTTTATCGCTACACCATCTACAGTTTCTCCTAACAGCTTGTTCACAGATACACCTCAGTTAATGTATGTTATCATAGCCATATTTGCTGTGAAGAACTTGTATACATTCTATATATATCTATAACAACATACCAGAATAAACACAACAGTTTTTTAAAGGTCTTTATTGGACTTCAGTACTCATCAGTTATACTTTTTTATTTATTCAGTTCACACAGTAACATTATACCTACTAGCAGTAAGCAATGTACTTCTTTTTAAGCTACTTTAACCAAATACTGCAAAATAGATTTCTACTCCCTAACATGTTGGCACAGCCTCAGCAGTCTGTAACCATAGGCTTCCATGTTACTAGCCCTCTCTGCTGTGGCTGTAGGAGAGAAAAACACACATTATGCATATCTGTCTATCACATTCTCAGGCTAGTATTTGCTACAAACTACTTGATAGTGATACTTACACACTACTAGACCATTCTGGGCACATCTGTCTTGGATTCACTGGTCCAACAATGCCCCCTTCCTATGCTTTAGGTCAGCATAGTAGTGCCATACCTGCTTACCAGTCCAGGGGATGCCAGTAGCACTGGTGAGTTCACATGCAAGACGGACTCAGGCTTTCACTTTATACTGGGAACCCTGGTGCTGGTCCTGTAGCAGTCTCTCCTCATGGTTTTTAAAAAGGAGTCCAGCCATGACCCTGGATTCCTGATTGCTCCAGCGTTGCACCCAAAAGCACACTCCCACTCCAACGCCAGCCATTGTATCTGCACAGATGGACTATGACAGATTATGGCTGTATTCCTATCTGCCCCATTTAAATAGTGCAATATTCCCACCCTTTGCTGTCATTGGACCATTTTGAAAAGGTTAAGCTCTGCTAAGCAGTGCACAAATCTGCTGAGCTGGTTTTAACACTGCTTAAAGGAGAAGTTGTTGAGCAGTGTTTAACTGTGCACAAATCCACTTAGCTGAGCTACCTGCTGCTTTGCAATCATATATTAACAATGGTTACACTTGCTAAGCATAACTGAGCATTGCTAACCATTGCTCACTTTTAATTTTTTTAAATATATCAGAGAACTGGTTTCATTTATTAAGAGTATATCATATACTTTACATGACATCCCTCTATGTGCTTTCCTTACATTGGCAAGGGGTGTGACTATACTGTATGGGGCACTTGTGTGTACATGGGTGGTTTCACATGTTATATGCACTCACACTTACATTGTACACCAACTACACTACCCTGGTTGACAAAAAACAGTTGGACATAATTTAAGTTTACAAAAATAATTTTAACACTGCTTTCCCATACAAAAATAGATTGCCTGCCTTGGTACCCAAGCCATGAAGGCCTGCATGTAAAGCCAGGACTCTAACCACTACACTATCTCAGCTGAAAATTTCACCTGTATATTTGTATTTATCTCCTATGGGATGTTTAAGCTATGGTAAGCAGTGGGCCATAACGTGCACACCAGCTTAGCTATGCTTAAACATTCCTCAGCCTAGAAAAAATATATATAATATTATTATGTTATATAAGTGAGTATTGTGGTGTTCTGACAAGTCATTAATGACTGCAATTGGGAAATAATGGCATTCATTTGGCTCTCAGGCTTCTATCCTTCAGAGACTCCTGCTAATACATATCCTTTTTTCTATCAACTTTCTAAGTGTGTGAGGGCTATTTTTCAGAGGTGTCCCTATTTTATTGCTTTTCCCCCTATTATTTGTGCCTTTGTCTACATGGACTGCTGTCAGGGTATATTGGCATACATTTCCTTTCAGACCACTATCCTTTGCTAATTCATGCTAATGCATGACCTGTTTTCTATCAACTTTCTAAGTTTGTGGGGCAATATGTATGTTATGTCCCTTTTGAGGAATTTATCCCCAATTATTTGTGCATTTGCACACATTTCCTCCTTTAGCAGGTTGTGGAGGTGTCATATGGCACTTTTACAATGAAGGGGGTGTGTCACAGAACCTGTTACATACCCTCTGTATTGCTTTCCTGATGCCGTATTTATTTCAGTGCCCGCGGACACTGAAATGATCATTTATTTCATTTCCGTGTCCGCAGACAGTGAAATGCTTCTAATATTATGCCAGATCCTATTAGAAAGTGCCATATGGCACTTTCTGAGTGCAGAGGGTGTGCTCAATGTCCGTGCACTACTTGAACATGCCCCCTGCACTCATTCACAATTCATGTCCATATAAGTTGAACAGCAGCACGCCTTCATGAATATGCAAAACACGTTGCTGTGCTATATGGACACAAACCATTCCATGCAAGAAAAGTGCTATTCTTGCATGGAGTTTATTGAGTCCCAGGGTTCCTCTCATCTGAACTGTGCATACATCTGTCTGAGATGGCCTCCGCTGAAAATGGACATGCATCCAGTCGGACTATCCCGGTCAACAAATGTAAAATAAAATAAAAATAAAATAAAAGATATTATAAAACTGAAAACATGACACTGTTTCAACAGACATAATGAAGACACCAGGTGCATGTTTCCTCTTTATAGATAGGCTATTATGTGAAGCTTTATGTACCAGCTGAATAATCAACTGACTAATCAGCTGACCTGATCTGTGCCCCTTTACCTCTCATGCCACACTGACAATCACCTCCTTATTAATAACATAAAGATCATCTAAGTGCCAGATTTCTAACCCTACAATGCTAACATTAACCACATGAACATCGAATTTATGTTTCTGGCATTTTGGGTTTTAAGAAGGAGGTGTCAGAAAAGTTACCACAGGGATAACTGACTTTTTGGCAGCCAAGCATTCATAGTGATGTCGCTTTTTGATCCTTCAATGCTGGTTCTTCCTATCATTGTGAAGCAGAATTCACCAAGCTTTGGATTGTCCACCTACTAATAGGGAATGTGAGCTGGGATTAGACCGTCATGAGACAGGTTAGTTTTAGCCTACTGATGATGTGTTGTTGTGATAGTAATCCTATTCAGTATGAAAGTAACTGAGGGTTCAGACATTTGGTGTATGTGCTTGGTTGAGGACCCAATGGTGCTAAGCTACCATCTGTGGGATTATGACTGAATGCATCTACTTCAGAATCCCACCTAAATGTATCTATACCGCACCATGGATCTTCAGTTGGCCAGGGATAGCTGGCCACAAGGTCTGCAAGGAGCCCCTCTCGTCACTGGGTTGGAGCGCAGATGGAAGGGGGTCACCTCTCTCCAGCAGTGTCTCACATTGGACTACCTTTATCAAAATCTCTATAAGAGTAGGTCCTGGTTGTCAATCAGTCTGAATGTCAGTTTAACTTTCCACAGAAATGCATCACAGGAGTTACAAGACAAATGAGCTGCAATGCCATTTCTACCTCGCCAGTGCCCACAATTAAGCCTTTCCTCCCTTTTCAAGGAGTGTTGAGTCAGTCATACCATGGATGAATTAATGAATATCCATCCAGCTTCCCAGCTCCTTTTTAAAGGAAGACAGTGTGTCATGTTGCTTAACTTGAATTGAGAGTTTCTTTCAGGGAAGGAGTAGGTGCTTAGTGAGAAATCCATCCCTCCTGCTTGTCTTAATTATTTTTTGGAGTAGAATAGTATTAGTTTAGTGTTAGTAAGATGGTTTGATTTATTGAGGTATAAAGGCTCTTGGACTACTAAATCCATTATAGCCCACAAGTAAGACACAGATCACCCTAAATAAGTCTATACGAAACTGACTATAGGAATAAAGCCTCCAGTCTTTCTAGGTGGTTCAGATCTTTTAAGCCCCGGATATTTTATTTACAAACCTCTGTGGGTCTTTCCAATTCCTTAGGTGCTTAGTAAAGTACATCCTAAAGGAGATGCTACATATAATGATTGGTCTAATCAGTGCAGAGTGCAAAGAGCTGAGGGCTCCTTTTGATCTGGAAGAAATACCTTTTGCTATGAGCTGTGCAAAGTAAAAGGAATTCCTAACCACTGTTACAACATGATGATCAAATGTAAGGAAACCATTAAGTCAAGTACCCAGACCTCTCACTGCCTTTTTATTTTAATGTGGTGCGTTATCTATGCTGTAAGCTGCAGCTAGGAAATGCTTACCAATATTGCACTTTTTGACATTGAGCTTGAGTCCCTTTTAATACATTGGCTATTGACAATTGTAAGCTCATGCTGGAGTGCCTGTATGTCAAAGGGGGAAATTAACAATGAGTCACAGTTCACAATCAAAATAAAATAAAATAAAAAAAAATCATCAGCCAACTTTGTTAGGCAAAGATCCTTATTTGATAAGCAGAGATCTGAGAAGTAGATACTGAACAACAGAGGTCCCAGCTCGGAAGAACTCCAGTGGTCACTTTCATGCTCTCAGAGGATGCACTCCATATTGTTATTGTGTAAGTCCTGTCTCTGAGCCAGGTGCCTATCCACTTAATTACACGTGGGTCAATATGGAGCTTCTATAGCTTGTTTATATATTTGCAAGTGAAATAGTATTGCGTAACGTGTTCATCCTCTTTTATAGCCACTGACACTTGAACCCATTTCTTTGCATCTGCTGCCCACTAAGGTATCACTTAGTCCTTCAATGAAGGGTCTCTCTGAAAGGCTTGAATGATATACAAAATGGACTAACCACCTATGATGGAACTGTCTATCCATGGACATTTATTTTTCTTTTTTGCATTCTGCCATGCTTATAAGTTCATTTATTAAAGCATCTTAAAATATTATTGTGCTCTCCGTAATCTGTTAAATCATATACTTATGTTTGTAGTATTTAACAATTGCTGTTTTATAGTGTCTTAAATGACAATGAGGTATATTTCTTTTTGACCTTCTCCACTTGAGCTAACCTATAATGACCGGGGACATGGTTATGATTTGTCATCTCTTCATCTCTAGTGTTATTATTGCAGTAATATTCTCTCTGCAGCACCATTTTGTGCTTCAAGTAATTCTCTGTCTTCCTCAGGCTTGACTTTTCCATTTTTTCTTTCCCTTAATGTTGTTTGGCTACAGTCGTGGATTAACACATATAATTTGAAGATATAACTATAAATAATGTATAGAAAGGCAACATAACAAATGCACTCTGGGTATGTATAAAATAGCATGACAATTCAGAGGCTGTTTCTTTACAATATCACATTGTAGTAAATAAAAAAAAACATCTAATTAAGATTCTGGATTGTAGATTCATGTACTTAAAGACAAGTAAAATCTGGGTTATTCTGAAATTAGATAAGTTTTATAACGAAGTGCAGTAAAATCTATGTTGAACTTTTTTAAAGAGGATTTTAAAAAGTACAATTGTAATGATTGAGGCTAACGAAATTAATTTGGAAGAAGTAATTTAAGGTGGTAGTTGTTTTTTGATGTGAGTCATACTGGGTAAATAATAGTATATGAAGGGCAGAGTAGAGGGATATATAGGAAATCTGCTGAAAATAGGCACTTGCCTGCTGAAAAATACAGACAAAGTCAAAGATGAGAATGAGAATATTTACCATTTAAGTTTAGGAAATAATAGGATTCCTATGAAAACATTGCAAATCATTTATTTGGTAATGTTATGCATGCAATAACTATTATATTTACATAAAATTATCAGTTATTTTAACGTTTTCCATTTTCATTTCTTATCCGAATGTTTTCTGGTGCTTTTGATTACATCTTTGGTGAACCCTTCTTTGTCCGTGCTTTAAAGTTCATTCTAACAATTATATATGGCAACACTTAAATATCTGTCATTTGATTTTGTGCAGTAGCACATTATTTTAAACCATTAGGCATTTAAAAAAGTATACAGATAGCCAGCTGGAGTTTTCCATCTCCAGCATGTATTTTATTTCTTTTCTGGCAATGATACCAGCAGATGTTCTGAGAGGACACAGCATTACAAGAGACAGATGTAATGATATGGGACATTATTGTCTCTTGAGAAAAACTGAGACTTGTTGAGGTTAAAAGTTGTACATATTTATTTTTATGTTTAGCCTGAAAAGGAAGTTTGTAAGACTGTCCTTCTATAATGGATTTAGGAGTTATTATGTTTTGGTTCTTAAGAGCTAAAGTATTTTGTTAATTGGCCAATTGATTTGGGAATTAGATGTAATTAATGTAATGGTCTAGAATGTTATGCACTGTGGTAAATGCTTTAAGCAGACACAGTGCTTGCTTTAATTGTTTAATTAAGGTAGGTAAAGGCTAGAAGATCTCAACTGAGATGATTGTAGTAGAGAGGGTGGAATCCAAAATAACCAAGGAAATTATAAGCCAGGGCTCCATTTTCTGCACATCAAAGTTAACAGAAAAGGAACGGAGAATTAAGCCTGTAACAGAAACAAAAATACAGAGATTTGCCTGTAGAATTTGAAGTAGAGAAGGAAACAGTTAAACGTGAATGACAGCAGCAAAGACAGGAAAGGAAAAGCGAAGCACCAAAAGACAAAGGGCTGAGTGATTATAGGTTAGTTAGTTAGTCAGTCTGCACTAGATGTGCAAGTCTTACATATCATTACTGCAAAATGTTACACGGGACATTGAATCTGGTTACTAAGTGCCTGGGGAGTTAAATCCCAAATCTGTGAGTTGTACACTACTTTATTCTTAGTAGATATTAGAAATTTAATATATGGGGCTCTGGATACTGAATGAGCTTTGTATGCCATTCAAAAAGGATGACTTTAAAACTGTTAATATTTTCATAGAGTCATGGACCATTAGTGAACCTCATAGTATTCTTAAAG
Source organism: Protopterus annectens (assembly GCF_019279795.1). Classification (NCBI taxonomy): domain Eukaryota; kingdom Metazoa; phylum Chordata; order Ceratodontiformes; family Protopteridae; genus Protopterus; species Protopterus annectens. The sequence goes on from NC_056733.1 coordinate 501,377,257, forward strand.
AACAGAATGACCATTGGGTTTCTCTTCTCTTATACAGATATTTTTTTCAATTACATGATATATCAGAGCACTGCAGCATACCAGAGGTAATAAACATGAGCATAAGTTGTTGGGGGGGGTACAATCTGCATGTGACAAGCTGTTGCATGTAATGTCCATTGTCATGAAACTTCAAAAACTCTATACAAATATAATTAATATCATCCCTGCAATCTTACCCATTGTAAGGTAGCAATAAGTATGGATTTACTGGAGACTGCCTAGTGCCAGACCCCAGATTCCAAAACTCAAGGAGGTATTTTATAAGCTGATTACCAAGCAACCAAAAGTGGCATACACTGTCAATATACAAGAAGGAGGAGGAGTAAAAGGTATGGAGTTTTGCAGTGGCACCTTAGGAAATACTGCCCTTATCATATCACACTTTGGTCCTACTGCCAAATGAGACTTCTTAACATTCAGCATTATGAAGCCTCATTAGGTAAGTCGCAAGTACATTGGTATTTGCCAGACTGCAACTGACCCCAAACAATGTCAGTAGCCTAACAGATGGACTGCATGCACATGTATATCCAAACCTCTAACTTTGAGGTTGCCCCTACTGAGCAAAACACTGAGTATAGAAGGACTATATACCACATATTTTAATTTAAACAGTAACATCATAGGTAAGTACTAGGCAAACTGGCCTTGTTGGCCATTTTAAGCCTAGCCAGTTTCCCCCAGTGACAATTAAACTCTGTATCTTTTTTCTCAGAGGTAAACATTTTAACCATTATGCCAATCCCTAATGGCAGCTCCAAGAAAGAAATATCTCTCTTAGACCTTAACTCAGAAATAAATATCACAGTTTATATCAGTGCTTTACCAGCTTTGCTATTCCTCTGTAGTCTGCAAGTCATGTGAAAAAGAGAGAATAGTCCTATTAGCAGGCTTAGCTCACACTCACACACACATATGTCATGGATGCAACAGTATAATTAGCCATACCTTCTAGACTGATCCATCATGAGCTTGGCAGGTGTAAGTTAGCTTGGCAAAGGATTATGGGACAGATGGTTGCACCATTGACAGTGGTGGCATTATTGATGGCAGACTGATGAACAACCTTGCATCAACATAGAGTGCTGCTGAAATAATCCAAATATATTTGGATGAGGCAGGAGAAGGAAAAGAGATACCCAATAATGTGCTTTCACCTACATATTCAGAACATGGCATACTCAGTGATACCCAATGATGTACTTTTACCTACATATTCAGAACATAGCATACTCTACATGCATACTCTATGACACTTTGTGATGGGGGGAAGCCCTAGAAGCTAAAGAATTAAAAATACAGAAGGGTGAGCAGCCACAGTAGGGGTATTGCTACAGAATGACTTGGATAGGATTATTTTCCTCATAAAACAAAGTGGTTTAGAATTACCTGATTCAAAGAGATACTTTACAGTTATGCAGTTAAGGCTTATATGCATAACACAGATGATGATGAAACGGGGGTCAAATTATCAGTGCGGAATGACCTGCATACCTATAATACCATACAGGGTAACTATGAATAGAAAGGACCCAAAGATACATTAGACTCCCTTTGTTCCCAAAGACCAGCGTGTCTATTTTTTGGCACACAGGGGTATAGCCTGATTCTGGAAATTGGCACTGGTGTATATTGGTGTCTACTACATATAGCCATACTCTATCACATGTTAGAATATAGAAAGTAGCATTTTTAATTTCAGCACCTGTCCTGATTATTGCTTTAATATTAGTTACATTTGAAGTTATTATCTGGGCTGCTGGCTAGGTGTTCCAGCAACATGGCATGCCTAATTGTACAGGCATAATCCATTAATTTATAGCTGCAAATAACGTAGGAGTAGACAGCCAGGAATAAATTATGGAATTAAGTGTTATTCCTGGGCCACCCTTGAAGGCTTGTGCTCTTCCACAGTAGCACACATTACCCAAGGAAGCATAAAAGCCACATTATGGATTGTCTACATCCATATTAAAGTTGTAAGCTCATAACAGTGCCTTATCACAACTACAGACTGTTTTGCAAACTAGCCCAGTGGCTTAAGCATATGGACATGAATGAAGACAGGGTACAGACTGCTTGGAGAGCATACCTGGATTTTGATAATGGATTTTACAAATTAAACTACAGTAGACATTGAAAAACAACTGACAACCAACAAGTAATAAACAGCCTAATGTGTGACAAATGTGTCACAAAAAGAACCAGACTGAATTTTTTTTATAAATATGTATCTGTAGATATTGGTATGTAACTGAATCAGCACATGAGTCAGTAAAGGATCTTTCTATGTTTGAGCTCAGGGTAAAAAGGAAGACATCATAGTCAGTTATATCAAAATCTACAGTTTAGTTGCTGTGACATGGAGTGGGGAGAATGTTGTGACCAACCTCTTCATAGGTTCATAGGTTCATAGGTTCATAGGTAGGTACTAGGCTATCGGCCCAAGGGCCTATGTAAGCCTAGCCAACAAGATTCCCTGGCTTACGTCACCAAAGAAACTTACTTTCCTGTGCCACTGTCGAGCAGAGACACATAAGTGATCCCCAGGGTGTATTTCCTATTTCCCATCCACTCATCAAGATTTTTCTTGAAGAGTGCTAATGAAGAACTTTGCTTGACATAGATGGGTAGCCTGTTCCAGAGTATGGGAAGTCTCTGGGACAGGAATCTATCCCTGCAGCATGTCCTGTTTATTGTGGTGACAAGGTTTAGGTCCCTAGAGTGTGTAGCTTGGAGGGATTGGGATTTCTTTAGATGTAGCATGTCCAACAGCTCTGGGTTTGACATAGATTTATATGTTAGGCAGAGATCACCTCGGAGTAGGAGATATGCTACGGAGTAAAGCTGGAGTTTTTGGAGGCAGTCAGTGTAGAGCATTTGTTTGAGGCCAGTAATCCTCTTTGTGAGATACTTCTGTGGCCTTTCCAGCTGCTGCAGATGTCTTGTGAGGTACATTCCAAAAGGGGCGTTGTACTCTATAATGGGTCTAATGAGTGTCGAGTTGAGGAGAGCAATGACCTCTTTTTTTCCTGGATCAGAACACTTTTATGATGAGGTGTGCCACATAGAAGGACTTCCTGACTACTGTGATGATGTGACTATCAAAGGAGAGACTACTGTCCACCTGGGTCCCAAGGTGTCTTATCACGCATTCGGTGTTAAGTAGATTGCTGGTAGTTCATGGGTACAGAGTTTTTACCAAAGGGGATGACACTGCACTTTTTGGCATTGAGCTTGAGGCCATGGCTCTAACACCGGGCATCTGTTTCAGTGAGGCCCTTCTGTAGGATGTCCACATCATTTGGGGACTTGACTATGGCTCCCAGTTTGCAGTCATCTGCAAACTTCATTAGCCAGAGGCCGTCTGTGTTAGCCTGTGCTTCAGAGAAGTAGATACCAAACAGGTAAGGTCCCAGGACAGAACCCTGTGGTACTCCACTTGTCACTGCTTTGAGGTCAGATTTGGAGTCTGCAACTTTTACAGTGTGGGTTCTGTTAGTGAGCCAATTGGCAACCCATCTTGTGATGTAGGGATTTATACATAGTTTAGTGAGTTTAGCTATAATTCTAGAATGGGGGATGGTGTCAAAAGCCTTGGCGAGGTCAAGATAGGCTGTGTGTACCACCTTACCCTCATCTATGGCTTTGATGACTGCCTCAAAGAAGTCGATCAGGTTCAGAAGGCATGATCTGCCTTTCACAAACCCAAACTGGGTGGGATCCAGAGTTTGGAGGTTACCAATGTCTTTGTTTATGAGTTCCATGATGATACATTCCATGGCCTTGCAGACCAGGCTCATCAGGCTAATAGGTTGATAGTTCCGAGTATCAGTGGTGGCTCCCCCTTTGTGGAGTAGGATAACTGTTGCTGTGTGCCATTCAGTGAGCACAAAGCCTGATGCGAGGCTATTATTGAACATGGTGCTTAAGTGGGGAGCCAGTTTGTTCTGAAGTTCGTGTAAAACGCAACCTGGGATGCTGTCCGGTCCCATGGATGCTGTGTTTTTGGCTTTAGAGAGTGCAGCTTTTACCTGCATAGTTGTGATTACAGGGACTCTGCATTTTTCCTGTATAGATATGGACCCTTTAGGGGGTGAGAGGGGGGTAAAGTTACCACTGAACCTATCTGCCAGGATGTTGGCAATATCAGTTGATTCTGTACTTTTCATGCCTTTGTGCTATAACTCAGAGCAGATCTGGGTGTTGCCATCGAGATTCTTGACATAGCTATAGAATGCTTTGTGGTTGTCCTTGGAATTAGTGTTGATTTTGTTTTCGTAGCTAGCTTTAGAGGATCTTATAAGCGATCTCAGCTTCTTACTGAGGCTGACCAGGGAGCTCCTCCACTCATGGAATTTTACTCATTTTTACAACAGTTTCTTCCTTCTGTTGTACAGTTTGTTTATGGCAGGGGACCACCAGATTGGCATCCTTTTTTAGGAGGATAGTGTCTTGGATCTGTTTGGAATAGCACGATCCATGCACTTGTGTAAGTGCTTATAGAGTGCATTTATGTAGGATTCAGCAGTTGTAACTGTACTGTCCATCTGCATGGGTGTCATGAAGTTCACCACTTCTGTCTTAAGAAGCATGAAGTTGGCGTTGGAGAAATTTTTTACTGTGATTTCCTTAATAGGGGGTGGGGGGCGGGATGTGGATATCAAGGTTGATTAGCTTATGTTGGTAATGACTAGGTCTAGGATATTGTTGCCCCTGGTGGGGGTGTGGATAAGTTGATATAGGGTATTGGAGTTTATGAATTCCAGAAAGTGTTGAGCTAAGGAGTTGGTACATGAGTAGTTTTCCAAGTTAATGGTGGGGTAGTTGAAGTCACCCTTTATTAGGGTGTTTGGTTGAACCCTAATATTCTCCAGTACATCAAGAAAAGAGGAGTGGGAATCCTGGGGCATGGTGGGAGATCTGTAGCAAGCTACAATTTGGATTGCAGTTTTGCTACAATTTGGATTGCTGCATTTGCTCAACATACCATTATATAAGGATATCAAATCAGGAAAGAAGTTTTTGAAATCTTTACCCCATGCTACCTATACAGAAAGGAATGCCCGTTCCAGTGTGCATACATACACACATCCCCAAGGCCTTCGACACCATCCCCTACTCTGGAATCATAGATAAACTTTCTAAGCTGGGCATTAATCCCTATGTCACTCAATGGGTTGCCAACTGGCTTACTGACAGAACCCACACTGTAAAAGTAGCCAACTCAAAATCCAGCTCCAGACAAGTGACAAACGGATTACCTCAGGGTTCAGTCCTGGGACTGCTCTTGTTTGGCATCTACTTCTCTGAAGTACAGGCCAGCACTAAGGGACTCTGGGTAACAAAGTTCGCAGATGAAGGCAAACTGGGAGCCATTATTGAATCCCCAAATGATGTGGATATTCTGCAAAAGGGCCTTACACAAACAGATGCTTGGTGCCAGAGCCATGGGCTCAAGCTCGATGCCAAGAAATGTATAGTTATCCCTTTTGCGAAAAAACATGTACCATTAATTACCACATAAGTGGCAGTACACTAAACACTGAAAGTGTAAGGGACTTAGGGACACAGGTGGACAGTGGTCTCACATTCGATAACCACATCGCCACAACAGTCAGGAAATCCTTCTATGTGGCACACCTCATCACTAAGGGCTTTTCATCCAGGAAAAAGGAGATCATTGTACCACTGTACTCATCCCTCATTAGACCCATTATAGAGTACAATGACCCATTTGGTATGTACCTCACAAGACATCTGCAACAACAGGAAAGGCCACAGTAATATCTCACTAAAAGAATCACAGGCCTAAAGCAGATGCCCTATGCGGACCATCTAAAAAACCTCCAGCTATACTCTGTCACATATCGCCTACTCAGAGCCGATCTCTGCTTAACATACAAGGCCATTTCAAACCCAGTGCTGTTGGACATGTTACACTTAAAAAAATCCCAATCCCTCAGAGCCACACGCTCCAGGGATCTATACCTGGTCATCCCAATGAACAAAACATGCTGGAGGGATAGGTTCCTGACCCAGAGACTCCCCATAATCCGAAATAGACTGCCCATACATGTCAAGCTGAGCACCTCTTTGGCCCTCTTCAAAAGGAACCTTGACAATTGGATGGGAGATAGGAAATTCACCCCGGGGATCATGTCAGTTGACCTGCTAGACAGGGGACCAGGGAATTAAATATTCTGGGAAGAAATAGCCAGGGAATTGTTATGGCTAGGCTTGTATAGGCCCTAGGGCCGATAGCCTAGTACCAACCTATGAGCCTATGAACCTATGAATCACATATGAGCATGAGTGATAGAATCTGTATACTCTTCACCCTCTCCCACTTTGCTGGAGTCCCCAGACAGAATAAAATTATCTTTAGCAACAAAGAATTGCCCTAGCAAGAGTAAGCATCAATTCATTCATCCTCTGGTTACCAGCTTAAGCCATCTCAACATCACAAGGGAGCTGAAGTCTATCCCAGTGTTCAAAAGGCCCAAGAAAGGGACACTTGTTCTACCAGACCATGACAGACATTCATTCACACATGGTTCACACACCTACACATAGCTTGGATGAACTCTAATTCACCAGCAGCACATTTTTGAGATGTGTGAGGGAACTGGAGCACCCAGCAAAAATCCCCATTGGTATAAGGATGATACACAGACTCTACATAGAAGGCACCTTAACTGAGAACCAAACAGGAGAAACAAATACAGTGAGGTGTAAAGGTAAGCTGCTGTTCCACCCAAACTGAAACACACAATATAGCAAAAATAGTAGTTACTTAAATCACACTATGGTATGCTGCATAGAATAAAAAAAACACTTTGATGTAACATATAATTGTATGTATAGTAGTTATACTTACACCAGTAATCTAATATTATTTTCTGGTAAAAATTTTGAAATGTGATGAAAGGCAGTCATTACAACATCTCAAGGGTCATGTTTCAATAATTATTACACCAGCAGTCAAGGGTTGAAGGGGTTGTGATCTTGGATAGTTGTTTTTCTAAAGGGAAGGCTGTGGAGTAACTGTTTTACCTTATTTTATACACTATGCTACCCAGTCACCCCAAGTTGAGAGTTAAAGAATATGTAGCCAATTTTCTTCATTTTGGGGTGAATTCATGTGTCATGTCCCAACAGCTGTTGAATGAGTTGATGGTAAACTGACATAATTCCCACTATTTTTATTTATTACTGAAAACACATACAGATAGGCACAAGCCACCCAGATGCAGAGGTGTCCCTAGACCTTTTGGTAGCCATGGCTGTTGCAGAATATGACACAACTCAAGTTTAAGTTAAAGAAAGTTCTTCTCATACTTGAGAATCAAAAAAGGGTTCTTCCTCTTCTTTGAACTGTAGCAAGCATCTTAATACAAATGTAGCAAGTAGGTCAATACAGATAACAGGGAGACAGGCAATGCTGACCACTTCAGCCCTGGCTAAAATGCATTATTATCATTCTTTTCTGAATGCTTGCTGGTAAAGCACCAGATCACATGGAGTCCTAAAGCTCCATCCAGGCTTATATGAACAGTATTGAAAAAGTTGTTTCTTTTATTTATTATGGTTGCAAATGGTGGCTCTGTCTCCCCTGTCTTCTTCTTCTTCTATGGATTGCAAAATGCTGACTAAATACTTAATTTTTCAAATATTTTCTTGCATTCCATATTTTTATTAATTATTTTTATGCTTGATGGTTATTTTTACTAGAATTGTTCTTGCCTAAATTATGGTGTCTTCTTAAATTTGCTATTGATCGTAACATCACCAAGCACAGTACTGTTTTCTATTGAAGTGATTCTGAATCAGTGTCTATTATTTCCACTGACAAATGTTTGCTGTAACTGCTGTCAGTAAGTGGTTTCAGTTCACCTGACCGAATGCTGTCATCTCTTCCTGGTGTTTATATATATATATATATATATATATATATATATATATATATATATATATATATATATATATAAGTTAATCAATATAAAACTTATAGAACAAGAAAACATCCAATTTCAACAGATCAAAATACCACTGAAACTCTGGGATGGGTTTTAACATGAGTCCAATGGGGAGAAATAGTCACATATTGACAGTCATGCTCACTGCACAGCTTCAAGATGAGCTTTAAAGAATTGTGTAAGTCTGATATAGTGTATTTGATAGACTTTCTCAATCACTTTCCATATGATCACAAGTGCTACAACCACTTTGGGATCCTTCATTTTAGTGTCAACCATAGCAGGACCTGCAAAGACAGTAGAAGCAAGACATATTCTGAACTCTTGTTTATTTAATTCACATAGTAAAACATTGTCTCACCTGGCTATACAAAATATATCATAAACAACACATTTGAGTATTTCACCAGTCCATGATGTCCTCTCAGGATGTGGACTGTCCCACATCTAATAGAATAGTCCCAGGCTGTGGATCCCATTTTCAGCTCCAAGCTCAGGTACTCCAGCAATCCACTTCCAGGCTGTACACCGTTTTACTAGTCTTTAATCTCAGATCCAAAAATAAAGCACAGTCCACCAATGATGTTTCACAGATTATACCTAAATGGATCATCTCTCAGTCTTTGCTTTCACATCTTCACCTCATCTCTTCAGACTATCCCTTCAGAGAGAAAGTACAGTCCTCTAAAGTTAGTCCTCCACACTACTCTCTTTTATGCTGAGGTAAAGTCCATGAGATTGTCTAATTGCCTGAGGGAACCAATGCAAAAATGTTCCCATACTCTACACATTTAAAGTTGCAGATGTATTTTTATCAACAACATGTTACAAAATTACTTTTACAAAACGTTATACAATTTTTATAGATTCAATGGCCTCAACATGATGCATCTTAAACAGACATTTGTATGGCTTGACTACCGGTGTCATTCTAGGGGATCCAATGTATACCAGCCTGGGATGAGATGGTTATCAACCCTGACCACTCTGCTGTGGATGGTCTGCATCTCTCTATTCATGGATTCCATGTACGGAATAACTGGATAAGACTTTTTCTTCCCCCATAGTGCCTTTTTAGGCAAGGTCAGTCTCCTCAAATTACCTGCATAGTGAATCACAGTCAAAACCATATAAAAGCAGCAATACTCAGTACGTAGCCCCTAAACAAAAAGTTGAACTCCTTATAGGCATGCCTAACCCTTGAAAATACTGATATGTGAATAGTTACTGAAGTATGGTCTCAGAGCAGTGATATAATCAGCAGTGCAAGGTTTTAATGTCTGTAACTTCTTCAGACACAGCACCAAAATGGACATTGTAGCTGGATGGAATTCATCTGTGTTTCTAGGTTACCACTTCACCTCCAGACTCATGTAGTCAATAACCTAGAACTCTTCCAAACTGTTCTTATAATAAACAAAACCTAGTACCACATAACTAACTACAGTACCTCTTCTATGATACCATGAGGCATATCTCAACAAATTGACATTCCCCTCACCATAGAATCTAATGCAATCCTCTTGGGTGACATCAACTATTCCTCTATAAACTGTGGGGCCTACATGAACATAAAAAAGTATGCACAAAAATTCCAGGATGTCATTATTTGCAACTCCACAGACCAATTAGTCCAAATCTCAGTGAAGCATTCTGAAATATTAAACCAAACCTGTTTCTAACAAACATAGTCCTCCTGTGCTCAGAGTCCACAGTTACCATCTCAATAGTCAAATTTGACCATCATGCAGTAACATTTACTCAGGTGTGAGATATGAATTACATCAAGACCCTTACATCTTCAGAGACTATTTTAAGGTAACTCTGCTCTGGCTAACTCCAAGCCTGTTAATCTTCAAACACCCTCCTCACCTAGTTGATTCTATTTCACATCTTGAAAATTTCATGGATGGATTCTCTATCTACCTCAAGCTAATACTCAGTATTGGTCCCCATAAGGCATAAAAATAGTGCCAAATTTAAGAACAAATTCATTCATGAAAACCAAAATATCAACAAATAAAAAAATAAAAAGCAGAGAAACTAGTGGCCTTAACACTTCGTTGATGAGCTCAGTCACAATAATTTCCAAAAATCATGAAACCCAGTTAGTGTTCCAAAACAACAAGCCTTTATTCGTCACAGAGAAATGATCCTCAGTAACAAAAAATCAGAAATATTTTAACAATGTTAAACATATCAGATTTTATATACTTAGAAATAGGTGTGGAAAATATACATATTGTTTAATTTTAAACTAGCCTATTTATGGCAAACAATATAAACATGGCCATAAAAGTGCATTTTAGAACAGCAAGTACCCACCCCCACACACTGTTTGTCTTTAGGCTTTTCCCGTTTAGGGGTTGCCACAGCAGAACTCCGGTCCGCTAATGATTGGCAGTTGTTTTTTTTTTTTGGTATTGAGTTGCCAGCCCGACACCCAACCTTCAACGAAGGCACGCCCATTCAACACATGTCTTTTGAACACCCACTCGACCGCAGGGAGGACATGCAGACTCCACACAGAAGGCACTCCCAACCCAACCTGAGAACTGAACGGGAGAACCTCTTGCTGTGAGGCAACAATGCTACCACTGCACCACAGCAGAAGACACCCACCCCCACCCACTACTACTGATTACATCAAACTAAATCCTAGCTAAGGAAAACACTACCTATCTATTTGTAACCCACATTCCAAGATCATGTATTAAGAAATCTATGACATAGACATAAAAATATATACATAAAAAGACTTTTAACTAAAATCACTTTCGGCTAACTAATGCAAGAATGTCTTCATTGGATCTGTAACAGGAACTAAACTCAAGAACAAACACATAGCTATGTAACCATAAAAATAATCAAACTAAAACACTATAAATTTAAAAATACATCTATCTAATAATATCTAGTAAATATCCATCCATGTGTATTAGTATGCATAAAAAACTATGTTATAAACAGCTCAGAAAAGAATGTCAGTGCTTTGCAAAAAAAAATCATGGCAGTTTTCATGTTTACAGCCCCCAAAAACATGTTTATACAATGAAAACTAGTAGAAAAACCAAACAAAAATACAGAAAACAGTGTTATACTATAGGAGGAAGAATCTCCTGACCCATAAAAGCAAACATAAGACTCCATCAGCTAGAGAGGAGCTCAAAATAATCAATAAAAAATTTAGAAACAAAATAAAATCATCCAAAAGCAGGTACAAAATGTGCATCACCACTCATGTTAAGGATAACCACAAAACGTTCTTCAGCTATGTCAGAAAGCTGAGAAATAACCACCAATGCTGTGAGCTAATGCAAAATAATATCACATCTGCATCCCCTAAGGACAATGACAACATATTAGTCAACAAATTCAGCTCAAACGTTTTCCACTATCTCTCCCAAATTGCTTACAGCATATTAATATGCCTATGTCACCCAGAACAAATCACCACCAAGCATGCTTTGATCACTGTCTGCAAGATGAGAAAAAATAGCTGCATGGGCACTGACCTTGTGCAGGTTGTCTTTTTGCCAATGCCAGGCAGTGCCTGGCTGACTCCTTATTGCATCCATTCAGTCTCAGCCACCCCACTGGATTCATGCTGGTGTGGAAAGTTGCTGAAGTCACCCCACTACAAAAAGAGGGATCCCCAACTGGATCCTGGCAACAATAGGCCTATCAGCCTCACTAGCCTTATCTGTAAGGCAATGGAGGGCATCATTCTAGACCTCATAAACAAAGACATAGGCAGTTTTCAAAACCTGGTCCAAAATCAATTTGGATTTGTTAAAGGCAAATCCTGCCTCTTGAAGCTATTGGACTTTTATGAAAAAAAGTCACTGAAGCATTTGACTCAGTTAAATCAGTCCACACAGCATTTCTGGAGTTGGCCAAAGCTTTTGATACCATTCCACACTTAGGCATCATTAATAAATTAATCCTGTTAAATACATATACCTATGTTACCCACTGGATAGTAAACTGGCTCACTGACAGAGTCCAGTCTGTTATTGTTGCAGGCACTCTCTCAGCTAAAAGAGTGCTACTATTAATGTTCTACAGGGATTGATCCTGACCCACTCCTGTTTTGTAGCTACTTCTCTGATGTTAAAGCAGACACCAAAGACATGTGGCTGTTGAAGTTTCCAAATAACTGCAACCTTGGAGGTATCATAAATACCTCAAATGACCTATGTATTCTCCAGGAGGGCCTAACTCATGCTAATAAGTGATGCTTGGACCATGGTCTCAAACTAAATGCCAAAATATACAGCATTGTGGCCTTTGGCAAATCTGGCACACCTACCCTTATCACATGGGTGCCACCCTCCTAAAAACTGACTTGGTCATTAGGGACACATGCACCTTCATTGATAATGAACTATCCCTTTAGCCACTATGTGACTGCTGTTCTTAGAAAATCCTTTTACATAGCCAGACTAATCCCCAGGAGCCTTTCTTCCAGATAGCAAGAATGTTATCACCCCCCTTACCCCTTTCTTAACATGTCAATAATAAAATGTAATGCCTCCTTTGGTATGCACACTGCTAAGCATCTGACCCAGCCTGAGAAACCACAGCATTTCCTTACCAAAAAATAAGGGTATGTCCTCCTAGAGTTCTTCAAGCCATCATAAAGCACACTCACACTTTTCCATTTCCTAACAACTATTGAGAAATCTTTGTCTTGCTTTCACAGCCTTGAAATGTCTACTCCTTTATAACTTCCTACACATCCACAAAACTAATACACCCTAAGCACCTGCCCAAGAACTAAACTTCCACTGAAACACAAATAAGACTTGATGGCAGGATGGGATAAGTTTCACAGATGATACATCTTTTATGGAGCAAACTCTTCTTATAGGTTAAGCAGAGTAGCTCTATGATCCATTGTAAGCATAACCTACATGACAGGATAGGCGATAGCACACTCCTGGTGTGGCCATTCTAGTACTTATGGAAAGGAGACCAAACTAGGTCATGGTCTGGTATTAATTTATATCTTCATAAATGAGTAGGATTGTTGGCTAGGCTACAAAAGGTCCACTGTAGCAATGCATAGTATAAACTTATGAACCTATTATGCTATGACACATATATATTTATATATATTAAAATTAATATATATGTTATCTATGTAACCATATTTGTGCAGTCAAATGGATCAAACTGTTTTATGTCAACCTGGGTCTTATGAATTACAAGTTGTTGAGTTCCAGTTCATTGAACAAGAAGAATTATGAGAAAGGGACTTACTCCTCCGCTACAGGACCCATTGTAGCACCCAACAGGAGGTGAGTCCTGGAAATGCAATGAGACAAAAGCTAACATCATATATGTAATTGTATATTCACCCACAGTCAACCATCCAATCACACTCAACCATCCAATCAAAGCCTTCCCCTCTTTACCCCTCCTCCTTTCACCTGCATTAATTAAATACACCACTCTTTCACTACCCCCCTCTCACCCCACAGCTTTTCTCTCCAACTACAAATCCTCCCATATTAAACTACCCTTTTCTAACCATGCTTTCCTTACTGTTCCTAACACTCCGAACCCCCATCTCCCTCATACTACTCCTAACAACTTTATACCATGCCAGCTCCTATAACTCTAATCAGCTTCCACTCTCTACTCCTTACCATACTCCCACACAAAACCATATCCTCCCTCACACAAATAATCATTTCTTTTCCATCTCCTCCTCTCTGTTTCAGCTCAACCCTCTGCACTTTTTTAATTCTAAAATTATTTCCACTACTGCTAAGACACTTACTCTTAAACAAATACTAGACCATCCAGAATATCCTAAATCCAAACCAAAACACACTAAAGTAACTTCTTTCAATAACCTTGTCTTAGCTGGAGACATTCACCCCAACCCTGGACCTAACCCACCCACAAATAACAATTACCCTCCCCCTGCTCTAACCTTTCATCCTCCTACAATACTCTTACATTTTTCACACTCAATGCCCAGAGTCTCAACAACAAAGCATATCAGTTTCAAGCATGGCTAAGTCATAACCAACCTGACATTGTAGCCATCTCTGAAACTTGGCTCAAATCCCACATCTCGGACTCTGAAATCCTACCCTCTGGATTTCACACTCTTAGATGTGACCACCGAAAGAAAAAAGGTAGAGGTGTTGCATTAATCTATTACAATCTACTTACCTTAATTCCCCTACCAAACCCCATTCCTAAATTTGCCAGTGCAGAACTAACAGTCGGTCTATTAGAAATGAATAATCACAAAAGCCTCTGTATCATTGCCCTTTATATCCCACCTGGAAATAACGTCTCAAACCTTGAAGACATACTCCAATGGGTCTCACCTTAAATTAACCTTGAAACTTACATACTAGGTGTTGTAAACATTGACTGGAATAAAATCAACAGTCCCATACCCTCCCTGCCCATTAACCTCTTTAACTTTACTCAAGTAACCCACTCCATCACCAGACCCAATAAAGCAAATCCCCCAGGATCCACTCTTGACTGGATTTTAGTCACCCATCCAAATAAAATTACCAACGCTGGCACCATCCCTGACTCTATTAGTGACCACCTCCCAGCTTTCATTTACTGTGCAACCACCTCTCATCCACACCAGCATCTATATATTAAGACCCACAACCTTAGTAAATTTTACCCCAAAACTTTCTCTATCTGAAACAAATTAATTGGAACATTCTTAAAACCCTTCCACTCGATAAATAGACCACTTTAATTCTACTTTCCTAGACCCTCTAAATTCCCTAGCTCCACCAAGGAAAAAAAGAATAAAAACTATAACTGCCCCTTGGCTAACCAAAGAAACAAAGCAAATTATGCATCAAAGAGACAAAACCTGGAAGCTTTACCAAAAGAATAAACTTCCCACAACCCTTCTCCAATATACACAGCTCCATAACTTTGCAAAAAAACAAATCTTCAAAGACAAAAAATCCTACTACACTAAGCTCCAGTCCAACCATCCACAAAACCCTAGGCATTTTTGGAACTCCATAAACTCACTCCTC
>NC_056733.1:501397314-501542314 GCF_019279795.1 Protopterus annectens
TTTCCTCATCAATGGCAGAGTAAATCTCAGGCATAAGCTCTGGTCTATAATCTAATTTATGCAGTGTAGCTGTCTTAAATGCACCAGTTTGAGATGTACACATTTGGTCATCCTGTTATTATGATGGAACCACAACAAAACATTCTGTTTTTTGAATGGACATAGTTTCTGCAATGTTAACTGCATATTTAATAACTCTTGTTTCTCTTTCATATCATGATTGAATATTGCTTTGCTTTTGTTTATTGAGAAAGTCTGTCTGGGAATGGAAATTTCCATTTTCAATGGAAGCCCCGGGAGAAAAGCTCCAAAGCAAGGCTGCAAATACATTTTTGATGATTCAAAATGCAAATGGTCAACAAACATTGTTTACAAAGCATATCAGATTAAGGTTTAGAATAGTTTTCATGGAAACTTTAATGTTGTTTCAGTGGAAGCTGTGATATATATTGCTTTAGTTATGGTCAAAACGGACTGCATCCATAATCTTTAAACCATGTTATGAGATGATGTGATCCGAGATCAAGAAAATTTTGAAAAAAATGTATATAAAGATATTGAGCATAATAGGAAACCTTTTTATAGATACATAAGATGTGGAAGGAGTAAAGAAAGATACATAAATTGATAAACTGTGTTCAGATTCTAAAATTTATTCTCAGACACAACAGATTATAGATATATTTACAAAATCTTATGCAAAACAGTTTGGATCCACAAAAGGGGTGGTAAGTTGTCCTAGTGACATCCAGGTAACCCCAGATACTGGAATCAAATTAGATTATATTGAAAAAGAACTGTGCAAACTGGATACAAACCAAGTGCAGGGAGGAGACGGAATAAGTAACAATGACCTGAGAACACTTAAGTAAGAACTTAAACTGCCATTACATCTGTTATTCACTAGGTCATATACATATGGGGAGAGTTCTCAAGATTGGAGACATGTACTTATTAAACCTGTCTTTAAAGGAAAGGGGAGTAGGACAAACCCAGAATCATATAGACCCTTAAATCTACTTTCAGTTGTGGAAAAATAATGGAGAAGGTAATACTGGAAAAGTTATTGTCAGAACTGGACAGGCTGGGACTTGAAACCATATATCAGCATGCATATGTTGAAAATAGATCTATTACCACCTGTAACATGATGTTCTATAACAATATAATAACAGCTATGAATGAAAAATTGTGCTGTGATGTGATTTATATAGATTTAACTTAAACATTTGACAGGGTCATGCACAAAACACTGGTCAATAAATTAGTACAACTAGGTATTGATGTACTGATTGAAAATGTCACTCAGAAACAAAATCTGGGCCAAATGGAGAGCATCTAAAAACCCAACAGATCATCTAGAATTTAAACAATTGAGAAATGCTGCTAAAAGATCTATAATGACTGACAAAAAAACTTCTACTTTCAGCTCCAGCAGACCCACAAACATAAACCACAAAAATTCTGGTCAGGCATAAACAAACTCCTATACCCAGGTCACACCAAAGCACCAACCCCATCAGATACCACCAATAACAATCCTAAGCATATTGCCAATGCCTTTAATACCTTCTTTACTGAAGCTATCCAATCACTAGCAAACTCTCTACCCCCTGTTAAACCATGTCTGTCATCTACCTCATCTACCTTACTACCATCATTCCACCTACAACCTGTCCCTACATCCCTCATTTGCACCCTTCTCCTAAAACTAAAGCCATGCACCTTTTCAGCAGACCTCCTACCAGCCAAATACCTGCAAAAAGCAACCAAAGTTATAGCCTATCCCATTTCTATCCTAATAAATAGAACAATTTCTGAAGGAACTATCCCATCTATCTGGAAAATCTCCCATATCATCCCTTTACATAAGGGTGGGAACTCCACTGACCTTTCCAACTTTCGACCTATTGCTGTACTATCTCCCTTAGCAAAAATAATGGAAAAATGTATCCACCGACAGCTACTCAACCACCTTCTCCAAAATAACTTACTATCTACCTGTCAACATGGATTTCGGCCATTCCATAGTACCACCTCTGCCCTTTTATCCTTTTCTAACTGCATCAACAAAAATCGTAATAACAACACTCTGTCTTCTGCTCTTTTCATTGGCCTCTCAAAAGCTTTTCATATGGTTAACCATCAACATCTTATTAATCTACTTAAATCTCTCTGTCTTGATTCACTAGCACTAAAATAGTTCTATTCCTATGTGAAGAACCATCAGCAAGCAGTGCTATGGGATAACACACTTTCCACAAATCTTCCTATCTCCCTAGGTGTCCCTCAAGGCTCTATTTTGGGCCCCATCCTATTCTCAATTTTCATTAATGACCTCAACTTAACTATTCCTCAAGCTACCTGCATACAATATGCAGATGATTCAACATTAATATGCTCCGCTACTTCCTTAACTGAACCCCAATCCCTCACCCAAAGGTACTGAACATTGTGGGAGACTGGTTCCTACAATGCTGCCTACTCCTGAATGCCCAAAAAAAACAAATTACTGCTCTTTAACCCTACAAAAAAGTCCACACAAATAGACTTCACAGTGTTATCCAGTAATGGTACTGTTATATCACCTGACCCGACTACCAAACTCATAGTAGTAACAATTAATAATAACCTCACCTTTGACACACACATAAACAACACAATGAAATCAGTGAACAGGAAGCTAGGCTCACTTTATAGGATTAAATCCTTCCTTACTCCTACAGCCAGAGCTACTATTGCCCACACCCATCTTATCTCTATCCTCCTCTATGCCTCTCCAATTTATACCAATCTTTCCAAAAGTAACCTCAACAAACTTACAAACTCATACAACAACATTGCCAGATTTGCCACAAGTTCCCCATTTAGAACCCACCATTGTCATAATCTAAAACAACTGGGTTGGCTGGAATTCCATAATCAACTTCTCTTTTACCAGCTTACTATCACACAAAAGATCCTCCATCATCCTAGTAACACACCTATACTTACGAGCCTGGTTACCACCTACATAAATCTATCTACCCTATGTTCAGCAAAGAAATTGCAAATATCTGTACATAAGTCCCACAATAAAGCTGGGGACTATCTTTTCAGCTCCGTGAGGAAAACCTGGAACCTTCTCCCAAAAGAACTCTTATCTCTGTCCTCTACACCACTCTCCAAGAAGCAACTCAAAGAATACTTTAAAATAACTGGCTATGTCCATGCACTAACCCAGATTAATCACTTCACCATTCATACTTCGTCTAGCTTATCTCACTACTGAGTTTGCTATGCACTCCTTCCTACTAACCTCTAAACTAATGTATTTTGCTATCATGTAACAAAGTTATGTACTAGACAGAGTATCATCGCAGGTACTATAGTAGTTTGTCCTTTCCTAGCATACTCTCTATTGAATAGTATGTATTTGTCTATAACTCTAGTTTATATTATTTCTCCATTTGTCTTGTAAACTTTTGATTTATTGATGTTTACCTATCATCTAAATAACTTGTATTGCCTTGCCTTAAATACATAATGTATCTATATTTCTAGTAACTGTTAATGGAGCTTTTCTCCCCGGGCCTCTACTGAAAATGGACATGTATCCAGTTGGACTAGCCTAGTCAACAAATGTAAAATAAATAAAATAAAATAAATAGTGTTGATAAGATGGATAGCTACATGGCTTACAAACAGGACATGGCAAGTATCACACACCAACCGGACAGGTTGACAGGTGGACAAATCCTTGGTTACAGTCAATGTGTCCCACTGGGCTCTCCACTAGACCCTTACTTATTTAGATTGTATCTTTCAGACCTTACTTTTTCATCTGAGGTTTTCTACAGTCTATATGCTGACGACCTAAAATTGGGTAAACTGATTACAAGTGTTACAGATAAGGCATGTCTGCAAAATAATTTGACTAAATTGACCATTTGGGCACAGGAGAATAATATGTTGATAAATACATCAAAAACTAAGCATATGAGATTTGGGAGACATAAACTGAAGTGAATATTTAATACAGCACACAGTGATTGAAACTGTAGACTCATTTAAGGACCTGGGTATATGGGTAGATTCAGCTATGAGTTTTTTCTAATCATATCAACCAATTGGCTAATGATAGTTATAGAACTATAGGTTGTATAAAATGATTTATAAAGTCTAGGAAATCAAACATAATGAAGTCATTGTTTGTTAGTTACATTAGACCCAAACTTGAATATGGAATAACCATATGGAAACCCTATAGGAAAACAAGCATGCATAAACTGGAAAGAGTACAGCGGAAATATACTAAAGGCATCCATGGATGTGAAAATCTAAGTTATTATGAAAGATTAAAATATCCAAACTTGTACATTGTCTCTTATAGATATTTAAGAGGAGATCTTATTCAGGTATATAGGGCATTTAGGGACAACTACCACTGGGAATGTTTGGGGTTATTAAAAAGTAATAGAGAATTGTTATATAACCTACATAGATGAAGCTATAGGAATGAGAAGTGTACTAATTAGTTCTCTGACAGAGTAGCTGATGCTTGGAACAGACTACCAAATTATCAATCTCCTCTCCGGTCCAGCTGGTGAATCTGGGAATCTTGAGGCAATGTTATAACTGCCTCATGTACACAGACAACCCTCTCCTCCTCCCACATAACACAAATACTTGCGAGAGATGCAGCTATTTAGCCAAACTGGAGGCTGAGCTCTCTCAACTCAGGACTGGCAAGACCAGACAGGAGGAGAAGGCAACTACACACACCACAAAACCAGCCTCACATAATGCTACCACTCCACTGAATCAAACACATAAACACACAAAGACATACTGGAAGGCTCTGAGTAAAAATTTACCTAAACAGCAGAGGCCTCCAAAGCAGACACCCAAACAACTGCTACCTCAAGACACCCCACAAGCAACACATAAACCACAAAAGCAGTGTGCAAAGCAGTCACAGCCCTTACGGCCAAATACAACACCAAACATACTTGTCATAGGTGACTCCATAGTCAGACACACTGACGTCCCACTCACCAGGCTGAACAAGGAGAGGGTCACAGTAAGCTGCCTATCGGGCGCTAGAATCCGCCACATAACACAAGCACTCGGGTCACTCCACGGCAAGTACAAATATGACACAGTCATTGTCCATGCTGGTGTGAACGACCTGAGACGTACCTCCCTGGACTACATGAAAAGAGACATAGAGGAGCTCTGTGATTATGTAGCCCAGGCAGGTATGACCCTAACCCTGAACAGTATCCTTACTTCACCAAGAATGATGCCACAATATAGAGACAAGATGATCAGCTTTAACAATTGGCTTAATGTCTGGTGTCATTCAAAGGGGATCCAGTGTCTGTCTGCCTGGGATGACATGCTTGACAAGCCAAGCTGCTTCGCAAGGGACGGCTTGCACCTGTCACCCCTGGGATTCCAGATATTGGCTAAGGCTCTTGCCACCCCCATAGTGCCTTTTTTAGGCAAGGCTCAAATTCTAAACCTACCACCCTAGAAAACAAAAATGGGAAGAAACTGAGGGTAATGCTGCTCAATGCCAGAAGTCTAAATCTCAAAATGCACACACTCGAGGCCCTTCTCAGTATGGAGAACATCGATGTCTGTGCTGTAACTGAAACCTGGTTCAAGGCTCCTGAGAGCACCCCGGCACTATTAGGTTTTACCTCATATCATGCGTTCCGCCCCAAAACCCGGACCACACCACAAAAGGAGGGGGTGTATCCATATTCATAAAGGATACCCACACCTCCAGGTTGGTGGCAACACCGCAAGCTTCGGAAACCATCCAGGTGCAACTAACCATAGGCAAAACTGCTCTACAAATTGTAGCATGCTACAGGCCACCCTCTCAAACTCAGGAACCCCACACAGCCTTCCTGAAGACACTGGAGGGTATAAATGTATCTCCAAACACCATCATATTGGGTGACTTCAACTACCCGAATATAGACTGGGAACATTACTCAAGCCCTAACTTTCTAGCCCAACGGTTCCTGGAGTTCATAAATTCAAATGCCATGGAACAGCTAGTCACTGTTCCCACGAGAGGAGAAAATATACTAGATCTCATTGTCACAAACATGGGGACAAAATGCTCCACACCGGAAGTATATCCCTCATCGGTGAGATCTGATCATAAACTAATCTCACTGGAAATCCACATCCCGCCCCCACCCCAAACAAAAAAGACCATAGTGAAGAACTTCTCTAAAGCAAACTTCACACTACTCAAGACTGGTGTGGTATCCTTCAAGGCCCCTGAGCCAGTGGAAACCACAACCCAAGCTGCGGAAGCCCTTACAAATGCCTTCTATGAACACCTCCAGGACTGCATGGATCAGGCAATCCCAAATAAAACCAAGACTCTTTCCACAAAGGGCAAACGTCCAGTCTGGTGGACCCCAGCCATTAACAAACTTTACAATAAGAGGAGAAAGCTATTACATGATAGAACAAAATCCATAAAAGGGAAGTCACCTCTGATCATTATTAGTAAAAAATACGAGCACTCATAAAATCAACTAAGGCCAATTTTGAGAGAAAAATTGCCATGGATTCAAAGGACAATCATAAGGCCTTTTTCAGCTATGTTAGGAATCTGGGTGGAAACTCCCAGATATGCTCAGAATTAGTCCAAAATGATACAAAAATCACTGAACCCACAGACATTGCCAACATACTGGCAGACAGGTTCAGTGCAAACTTCACCCCCCCTCCCCTAAAGGAGAGATAACTATCCCAGCCGAGTGTAGCCTCCCGGACATCTCAAATGCGCAGGTGAAAGCTGCTCTCTCTAAAGCTAAAAACACAGCATCAATGGGACCGGATGGTGTCCCGGCTGTGTGCTACACGAGCTAAATGAGGAATTAAACCCGCACATAAGGCAGCTGTTTAATCTCAGCCTTACCACAGGATACGTGCCCAAGGAGTGGCGTACGGCAACTGTGGTCCCACTCCACAAAGGTGGCGCCTCTACAGACCCTGGTAATTACCGCCCCATAAGCTTAACAAGTCTAGTCTGCAAAGCTATGGAGAGGATCATAATGGAGCTCATAAACAAAGATATAGGGGACTTGCAGACATTGGACCCGACCCAGTTTGGCTTTGTCAAGGGAAGATCATGCCTTTTGAACTTGGTCGACTTCTTCGAAACAGTCACCAAGGCCATTGATGAGGGAAAGGCAGTCCATACAACCTACCTTGACCTTGCAAAGGCTTTCGACACAATACCCCACTCGGGTATTGTAGAAAAACTTACCAGCTTAAATGTAAACCCATATGTCACAAGATGGGTTGCAAACTGGCTTAAGGACAGAACCCACAGGGTTAGAGTTGCTGGCGCTATGTCAGACTCCAAGCCGGTCACAAGTGGTGTCCCACAGGGCTCGGTCCTTGGCCCTCTATTGTTTGGCATCTACTTCTCAGAAGTACAGGCCAACATGGGAGGACTTTGGCTGACAAAGTTTGCAGACGACTGCAAACTGGGCCATAGTGGAAAGTGCATCGGACACGGATATCCTTCAGAAGGGACTCACGGAAACAGATAGCTGGTGCCAGAGCCATGGCCTGAAGTTAAACACCAAAAAATGTATAGTCATACCCTTCGGGAAAAACAAGGTAACCCCAAGCTACCATATAGGTGGCAATCCACTAAGCACAGAAGAGGTTATCAGGGACCTGAGGACCCAGGTTGACAGTGGCCTTTCTTTTGACACTCACTTTGCTAAAGTGGTTAGAAAGACCTTCTACATTGCCCACCTGATCATGAAGGGATTCACATCCAGATCTAGTGAGGTCATTGTTCCCCTGTACTCTTCACTTATCAGACCAATGATCGAGTACAATGCCCCATTCGTGATGTATCTCACCCGACATCTGCAGCAATTGGAGAGACCCCAAAAGTTCCTCACCAAAAGGATAAAGGGACTCCAAAATCTGTCATATGCTGCCAGATTGAAGAAACTCCAGCTCTATTCAGTCGCATACCGTCTGCTCAGAGGTGACATGTGCCTGACATACAAGGCCATGTCCAACCCGGAATTAATGGACATGCTCCACCTCAAAAAATCCAAATCCACCAAAACCACTAGAGCAAGCGACTTAAACCTTAGCACGAATATAAATAGGACGTGCTGGAGGGATAGATTTATCACTCAGAGACTCCCTATGCTGTGGAATAGAATCCCGGTCCATGTGAGGCAGAGCACCTCGCTGACTCTGTTCAAGAGAAATCTAGACCTGTGGATGGGAGATCGTAGGTTTACCCCGGGAATCATCTCTGTGTCACTGCTGGACAGAGGCACAACAAACTAATGGGCACAGTATTTTTTCATATAAGGGGTGGCATAAGCCACAAAAATTTGGGCTAGGATTATAAATGCCTTAGGGCAGATAGCCTAGTATAAACCTATGAACCTATGAACCTATTACATTATAGCAAGTACTAGTTTAGATATTTTTAAGAACAGCCTGGAGATTTATTATGGGAACAAGTGTTTTGGCATATTGGCAAGCTAGAAGGGCTTATTAATGCCCATGCTTGAAACATTTGTATGTATGTATGTGTGATATACATTACATGTGATATAAGGGATACATTACTCTTTCTTTTAATTTTGTTTATAAAATCTAAAGGATCCAGCTATTAATAGTACAATGCTTTGGAAATGTTTTGATTTTGGATTTCTGGTTCCACCAAACTGTTAAAGGCTTTTTAGAAATTATGCAGTGTATTAAAGGCCATAGTGTTGGTGTTAAGAACAATGCATGAATCACTCAAAGAACTTTGCAATTAATGGATAAAATCAGAATACAGAGTAGCAGATACACATGTAGCATGATGTTACAGAGTGAAATCTGGTCAACATGTTAGTTAGATAATGTTGCTAAAATTGGAGTAAGCTAAAAAGGTAATATGTTATGCTGGACAACAGAAGGCAGTGCTAATGGTGTACAAGAAAAGAGCCCTGACTGCACCTCAGATGAAGGGAAATTGAATATCATTTCAGGTACATGAAGCGACTATGCAGGAGGAAAAGACTGATGAGGCATGGCTTGCAAGGATATATATGCTCTGGGGGAGGGTAATGGCAGCATGCTTGAGGATGCTACTACACATTACAGTCTCCTGTGAGACCAGGAAACATCAGATTATCAGTCTAGACATTGAGCAAGGCTGCTGAAGATGTCACTTTTGTAGCAAGGGAGTCCACCACAAGAGCCCAGTTGTTCTCTCACCCTAGACCATTTAGTGTACATGCATGGGGAGCAAGGATATGACAACCTGCTTAGCTGTCTCCTGTGAGCAATCGTGGCAGCTCTCAGTCTTGCTAAGTCTACATCACCTGTCATTACCAACTCATTGGAAGCTGACAAACATGGCCAGGAGAGGTTAAACCCAAGTTAAATTGCATGAATCTTCTGCATTTGCATCGGACAATCTTGTGCCCACAAAAAATACAAATCAAAGGGCAGAAACCCATGGAAAATGTTTTTGTCTAGAATGTTTGTGGTATGTATGTGTGCATGTGCATGCATGCATGTGTGCATGCATGTGTGTGTGTGTGTGTGTGTGTGTGTGTGTGTGTGTGTGTGTGTGTGTAAGGTGTATGCAAGTGTGTGTGTGTCTGTGTGTCTGTGGTGTGTGCGTGTCTGTGGTGTGTGTGTGTGTGTGTGTGTGTGTGTGTGTGTGTGTGTGTGTGTGTGTGTGTGTGTGTGTGTGTGTGTGTGTGTGTGTGTGTGTGTGTGTGAGTGTGTGTGTGAGTGTGTGTGTGTGTGTGTGTGTGTGTGTGTGTGTGTGTGTGTGTGTGTGTGTGTGTGTGTGTGTGTAGGTGCTGGTGCACGCACATAAAGATAAAGAGCATTTGTGAACCAAATTATCCTGAAAAATATGTAATTCTTGTGGAATTAGGGATATTTTAGAATAAACTATAACAAATGCAGTAGATGTCTACAAGAGCAGACACAAAAAGCATTTTAGATCATGACAAAAATTTAGAAATGAAAGTGGGGGAGAAAAAAGTAGAATAATTCAATAATGAGGTTTTTTTAAGAACACATTCAAAAGAACTGGAAAAGAATTCTGAAAATAGTGAAAAACTGGGGGACAGGGTAGACCAAAAGCAATAGATATCAGGGAAAGAATTCAAACAGAACATATTTAGACTTCTCAAAAAGATATCTATGTTTCATGAACAGAAAGAAGAAGCAATATGCCAGTGAAGAGGGTAGAACAACTATATAGAAGAAGGACAACTGGGCAATGAAAGAAACATTTAAAAAGATAAAAGAAATGTTTCATTATGGCACGACTGTTTGCAGAGGATCAATGAAAAAGTTAAAAAAATAAGCAAGTTTCATTATGACAGGATTGTTGACTTAAATATAACTAGTTTGACACAATTAGTACAAACACATTCTGTTTCTGACTAGGTAAAAATGGAGGATATGAATACAATATGTCTACAGGATATAAGATGTAACAATGAAACAAAAATGAAGCATTTAAAATTCAGGAAGAGATAGGGATTCTTTTATAAGGTTGAGGGGATTTTCTTGTATTTTGGCCTGCATAAATCATGGAAGACATATTTCATGTTAAACTTTGATGTGATAGACCCAGAGCGACTAGATTATTTAGACTTTAAAGAATGATAAAACAATATTTTTTGTGTCTTTGGTATAACAGGGCCAACAGAGCAAAAAGAAAGAAGAGAGTTTGAACATATGAAGGAATGAAAAAAATATGTTTCATGCAATAGCATGATATGGATGGGTATACAAATTATAATAGTAGAAGTAAAGATCTATAAAATATAAGATGTAAGAACAGACTTTGAGAAGAGGTGAGTTTATAATATTAAGTCAGCTGAATAAAATAAAGCCGAAAGAAGAACAACAACAAAAGGTTTTAGCAACACAAACTGATTTTGCATTGTAAAACTGGTTTTGTAAATACACAAGGGGCCTGATTCCATAAAACTTGCTCACAGTGCAAGTCACCACTTACACTGAGATCAGGCTGAGAGCAGCTGTTTTACAATCTGGCCCTCAGTGTAAGCCTGTTTATTCTCTACAATAAAGAGTTGCCGTTATGCCATGGAGTGCTTCTTTTGTTTTTCTAATTCGTAAGCCTGTTTATAGATAGACCTTACACCAAAGTATGTCACTTACACTGAGAGGGGTCTGAACTAAGAGATGAAAAGTCAGCAAGCAAAGGAGAGTAGTTGTGCTGAAACTGAATTCATCCTCAAGTCTTGGTGAGTACCTTCATGAGGTGGACCCTGTTTTCACAAAATCTAACCAAGGCGACACTGATATAGAAACTGTATTTATATAGCATATATCATGGACAGAAGTAGGTCAAAAACCAAAAAAATAGCTGGGTGCATAAGACCCAGGATAAAAAAGTGCCCAATCCTGGTAAATGCACTGGTGCCAGAACTGGAGAAGATGACAGTGTAGAACCCTCAAAATATGGAAACATTCCTACAATGGGGCCAGGCCAGGCCCAGGAGGAGGGTGGCCCTCCTGTTGTAGAACAAAGTAGCAGTCCACAAACATCACAAAAACTAATACTCCAAAGAAGAGCCATAAAGACAATAAAGTGGACTATTGAGGATAAGAAAGAAATAATGTATTGTTACTATTATGCAAAAAGTCCAGAATGATTAAGAGAGAAATTAGATGAAAGAAAAATACTTCCAAAAGAAAAATTGTCAGAAGCTTCAAATGAAAATTTATGTTCATTAATACAACAGATTTGTGAAAAACAGTATATAGATCAAGAAACCTTGATCTGTTTGGAAAAAGAAGCACATGAGGAAGTGCAAAAATATAAACAACAAAACCAAGAGATATTTGAAGAGTATCAAAAAGAAATATGGACATGAGAAAGAAAGAGAGATTTGATATGGTGCAATATTTATGCAAATGAGAAAGCCACATTAATCACTGTAAAAAAGGCGTCCCCAAAGATATTTGAAGAAAAGTACAGGCAAAGGCATCCAGCTATGGAAAATTTCACAATAAAAAAATAATATCACAAAGATGAAATGTAGAAAAGAAGATCAGTAAAGTAGAAGTTAAAAAAATAGAAGTTGAAGTTATGGAGTGCCTGCGAAGTGAAGGATTTGATGTAGAAGGTCTAACACAGGCTACATCACAGCATGATGGAGTGAGTCCCCAAAGCAGAGAGAAACAGGAAGACCAGGAAACATCTGAAGAAGAAATATGGACATGAGAAAGAAAACGAGATTAAATATGGTGTAATATGTATGCAAAGGAGAAAGCAAAACTAACTAATGCAAAAAGAGCAGCACCAAAGATATTTGAAGAGAAATACAGGCAAAGGAATATGAACATGGAAAACTTTACAACACAAAAAATAAGAAGATGAAGAGGAAAAGTAGAAAAAGTAGAAAAGGAGATCAGTAATGGAGAAGTTAAAGAAATAGAAACTGAGGTTATGGAGTACCTGCAAAGGGAAGGATTTAGTGTGAAAAGTCTAATTCAGAAAGCACCACAACAGGATAGAGTAATGGATATCCAAATTAAGGAGAAACTAGTGAAACAGGAAGCAATTGGTCAGGTGCCATATCAAGATATTTTGGAGCCTTCAACAGGAAACCTGGTTAAACGACCACTTGAAGCTAGACAGCAAGGGAAGTTCCTATATGATAGAGCAACAAACAGCACACGTTGAAATTTATGAGAATGTGTCACAGGAAGATGCTATAGAACCTTCTAGAGAATGCCCGCAGGAATTGGAAAACAAGGGATGTACCTTCAGTTTGGAAGAAAATGAGTTAAGAGAAGAATTGCTTGATTTAATAGACATGGACAAATATAGCAAGATAAATGAAAGAAATAGATTGCAGAAGGTTAATAAAACCCAAAAACTCAGAAGTCTAATAAAGGAAATGAACACAGTAATTAGGACTGTTCATAGAGATCCATTTGAGATAACAGAAGTAAACAGGATATATTACTGTACAGCTAAATTAATAACTGATAAAGTTCTACCACAAGAGCACTGGGTAGTGATGCAAAGGAAGGGGAGAAATCAAATACCGTCATGGAAGTATTGAATAGAGAAAACTATAAAGCAGCTAAGACAAGAAGTGCCACTGTTAGAAGACTATAGAAGAGGGAATAGATCAACAAAAATACTAAGAAAGATAGATGTGATAAAAACAATGCCCAATATTAGAAAAGAACAGGATATATCATGCACTATTGCAAATAAACTAAAAGTTTCAGCACAGGTGGAAAAACTTAGAAGATATGAAGATAAATATAAAGGAAAAGTATAAAATAAACAATTCATTGATGACCCAAAAAATTTTTATAGAGAACTGGGAAATAAGGTAAAAGGAATTGAAAGCCCACAAAAAAAGAAGAAATAGATACATTTTGGAGAAGTATCTATGAAGATCCTGTGGAACATAACAAAGATGCTAAATAGACAGAAGAAGTAAAAGAAAGAATAAGAAGTTTAAAGGTACAGGATATGAAATGGGATGAAGTAACAGCCAGAGAGATTGAAACAAAGTTAAGAAAAGCCTCTAATTGGAAAACCCCAGGCCCAGATGCAGTACCTAACTTATGGTTAAAAGTATTAACATCTTTGCACGAAGATTTGGCCATGAGTAAGAACTATTTATATGCGCACTCGGAACAGACACCAACCTGGCTAACAAAAGGAAAAACAATGCTCCTACTTAAGAGTGAACTTACAAGCTACCCTAAAAATTATAGACCAATAACTTGCCTTCTGACAAAGTATTAAACTATACATAGAAATTGATGCCAATAGAGTTTATAGTCATTTAGAAGAAAACTCAATTATGGCAGTAGAACAAAAGGGCAGTAAAAGAAAGTCATATGGAACAAAGGATCATTTGTTGTTAAATAAAGTCATACTGGAGAACTGTAAAAAAGGGGAAGAATCTAAGTATGGCATGGATTGACTACATAAAAGCATTTGAAAGTATCCCTCATTCATGGATAAAAGATTGCTTAAAAATGTATAAGATACACCCCATACTGATCGACTACATTACAGTGACCATGAAACAGTGGCAGACTACTTTGCAATTAAGCCATGATAAAGGACAAATTGTTATCCCAGGGATAAAAATTTGAAGGGGGATATTCCCGGGTGACTCTTTGTCACCATTACTATTCTGTCTTCCCCTTAATCCATTAAGCTGTTTACTCAACAGCTTAGGTCATGACAATAATCTTGCTCCTAGAAAACAACAAAGTGTAAAGACTTCTCACCTTCTCTTTGTCGATGATATAAAACTGTATAGCTCATCAGATGAGAAACTGAAAGCAAAACTGTAAGTTGTCAAAACTTTTTCAGATGATATAAGAATGTCATTCGGTCTTGATAAATGTGCAAAAGCAACCTTTAAAGCAGGAAAACTGCAATGTCGGGAAAATATCAGTTTGGGACAAGAATGTGATATAAAAGAACTTGAGCAAGAATGAGTTTATAAATATTTGGGAATTGATGAAGGATCAACAATAAAACATGAACAAATGTGAATAAAACTTAGTAATGAATACTTCAGAAGACATAAATTAATCCTGAAAACAGCACTGACATCTAGGAACAAAATTCAAACTATAAACCAATTTGCTCTTCCTGTCCTAACTTACAGATTTGAAGTGATTGACTGGCCCCAAAACATGTTGGATAGATTAGATAGGAAACAAGAAGGATGCTTCATGCTCACCAAATGATTTATAAAAATCAGTGCATACCAAGATTATAT
This sequence comes from Protopterus annectens, assembly GCF_019279795.1. Lineage (NCBI taxonomy): Eukaryota > Metazoa > Chordata > Ceratodontiformes > Protopteridae > Protopterus > Protopterus annectens. The sequence continues at coordinate 501,412,122 of NC_056733.1, forward strand.
ATTCCCCATTCTGAAGGAGAGATGGGTCTCCTTCAAATTGATTATATGTATAGATCTGCAATTGTGGGACTCCACACATATCTGCTGACCTCACAAGACCCAAACGTAGTGAAAGTTTTGAAACATGAGGAGAATAAATCTAAGATGACTTCTCTGCTTATCAGCGTCAAGCAGAAATGGAAATCAAACTAGAATGTCCACAGAAATAGTATGCATGCCACACACACTTTTAATGGTATAGTCAAAGGACAAATGGTAAGGGCTAGTCAACTTAACATGAATGAGGCCAACTTTAAATTGAAACTGGACAGAATGACCACAGATTTTAAATGCTGTGGCTATAATAACTCATTATTAAGATGTACAGCAGATGAAGTTATTATGGAAAGAATAGGCAAAGCGAGACCCCACTTTTCTAGTAATAATAGCCATGTTAATTCTGGTCATAATTCTATTAAAAATAATTATTCTTCTTCTTCTTTCAGCTTTTCCTGATTAGGGGTCACCACAGCAGATCACCTGTTTCCATTTCTTCCTGTCCTCTGCATTTTGCTCTGTCACACCAATCACCTGCATGTCCTCTCTAACCACATCCATAAACCTTATCTTAGGCCTTCCTCTTTTCCTCTTACCTGGCAGCTTCATCCTTAGCATCCTTTTCCCAATATACCTAGCATCCATCCTCAGCACATGTCCAAACGAATGCAATTTCACCTCTCTGGTTTTGTCTCCAAACCGTCCAACCTGAGCTGACCCTCTAATATACTTATTCCTAACCCTATCTACCCTTGTCACACCCAGTGCAAATCTTAACATATTTAACTCTGTCACATCCAGCTCTGACTTCTGCCTTTTTGTCAGTGCCACTGTCTCCAACCCATATAACATAGCTGGTCTCACTACCCTTTTGTAGACCTTCCCTTTCACTCTTACTGGTACTCGTCTGTCACAAATCACTCCTGACATTCTTCTCCACCCACTCCACCCTGCCTCTACTCTCTTCGTCACCTCTCTTCCACACTCACCATTACTGTGAACTGTTGATCCCAAGTATTTAAACTCATTCACCTTCACCAACTCTACTCCCTGCATCCTCACCATTCCTCTAGCCTCCCTTTCATTCACACACATATATTCCATCTTAGTCCAGTCGACCTTCATTCCTCTCCTCTCTAGAGCATATCTCCTCCTCTCCAGGGTCTCTTCAACCTGTTTCCTACTCTCACTACATATCATAATGTCATCTGCATACATCATAGTCCACGGGGACTCCTGTCTGATCTCATCTGTCAACCTGTCCATCACCAGTGCAAATAAGAAAGGGCTCAGAGCTGATCCTTGATGTAATCCCACCTCCACCTTAAACGCATCTGTCACTGCCACTGCAGATCTTACCACTGTCACACTACCCTTGTACATATCCTGTACCACTCTTACATACTTTTCTGACACTCCTGAATTCTTCATACAATACCACAACTCCTCTCTAGGCACCCTGTCATATGCTTTCTCTAAGTCCACAAAGACATAATGCAACTCCTTCTGACCTTCTCTGTACTTCTCCATCAACACTGTCAGAGCAAACATCGCATCTGTAGTGCTCTTTCCTGGTATGAATCCATACCGCTGATCACTAATCATCACCTCTCTTCTTAACCTAGCTTCCACTACTCTTTCCCATAATTTCATGCTGTGACTGATCAATTTTATCCCTCTGTAGTTACTACAGCTCTGCACATCACCCTCATTCTTAAAAATCGGTAGCAAAACACTTTTTCTCCACTCCTCAGGCATCCTCTCACTTTCCAAGATTTCATTAAACAATCTGGTTAAAAATTCAACTACCATTTCTCCTAAACACCTCCAAGCTTCCACAGGTATGTCATCTGGACCAACAGCCTTTCCATTCTTCATCCTCTTCATAGCTATCCTTACCTCCGCCTTGCTAATCCATTGCACTTCCTGATTCCCTATCCCCACATCATCCAGCCTTCTCTCTCTCTCTCATTCTCTTCATTCATCAGCCCCTCAAAGTACTCCTTCCATCTGTTCAACACATTCTCCTCACTAGTGAGTATGTTTCCCTCATTATCCTTTATCACCCTTACCTGCTGCACATCTTTACTAGCTTGGTCCCCTCTGTCTAGCCAAATGGTACATGTCCTTTTCTCCCTCTTTAGTGTCCAACCTTTCATACAACTCTCTATACACCTTATCCTTAGCCTTTGCCACCTTTCTCTTTACCATGCACCTCATCTCCTTATACTCCTGTCTACTTTCTACATCTCTCTGACAATCCCACTTCTTCTTTGCCAACCTCTTTCTCTGTATACTCTCCTGTACTTCCTCATTCCACCACCAGGTCTACTTGTCCTCCTTCCTTTGTCTGGATGTCACACCAAGCACCTTTCTAGCAGTCTCCCTTACTAGCTCTGCTGTAATTACCCAGCTATTCAGTAACACTTCACTGCCACCCAGTGATGTCTTACCTCTTCCCTGAACTCCACCTCACAATCACCCTTTTTCAGTTTCCACCATTTGATCCTTGGTGCTGCCCTCACACTCCTCCTCCTCTTCTTGATCACCAATGTCATTCTACAGACCACCATTCTATGCTGCTAACTGCACTTTCCCCTGTCACCACTTTACAGTCTCCAATCTCCTTCAAACTGGCCCTCCTGCATAGGATATAATCCACCTGTGTGCATCTCCATCCACTTTTGTATGTCACCCTATGCTCCTCCATCTTGTTAAAGTACATATTCTCCACAGCCATGTCCATCCTTTTTGCAAAATCCACTACCATCTGACTTTCTGCATTCCTTTCCTTAACACCATACCTACCCATCACTTCCTCATCCCCTCTGTTCCCCTCACCAACATGCCCATTGAAATCTGCTCCAATCACCACTTTCTCACCCTTGGGTACAGTCATCACCACTTCATCCAACTCACTCCAAAATTTTTCTTTCTCATCCATTGCATACCCAACTTGCAGAGCATATGCACTAACAACATTCATCATTACACCATCAATTTCCAGCTTCATAAACATCACTCTATCTGACACTCTTTTCACCTCCAAAACACTCTTGGTATACCATTCCTTCAGGATAACTCCTACCCCATTTCTCCTCCCATCCACACCATGATAGAACAACTTGAACCCACCTCCAATACACCTGGCCTCACTTCCCTTCCACCTGGTCTCTTGTACACACAATATATCAACCTTCCTTCTGTCCATCATATCAGCTAGTGCTCTCCCTATACCAGTCATGCTGCCAACATTCAAAGTTCCTACCCTCACTACCACACTCCTAACCTTTCTCCTATCTTCCTGCCTTCGGGCATGCCTTCCTCCTCTTCTTCTCCTTCTCCTCTTTGGCCAACAGTAGCCCAATTTCCACCAGCACCTTGTCGGCTAACAGTATTGGTGGTGGTCGTTGTTAACCTGGGCCTCAACCAATCCGGTATGTAAATCTGTACTGACTGATTATTTGAATAACGATCTTAAGCTACCATTGACTTATGGTAACAATGTCCACCAAATATGTAACATAGTGAATAAATATTGGCCAGTCTTACTTACTGACGAAAGGATTAAGGGTATTGTAGGCGATAGGCCTAGTTTTACATTTAAGAATAACTTATCCTTGAAAAGACAGTTATGTTATAAATCTACTAATATATCTACTGCTGTTTCTGCTTGACCTGGCTCCTTTTCCTGCAGACTTTGTAAACCCTGCAGTTTCATCTCTAGTGAGACTAACTATAAGCACCCTACTTTAGATTACTTTTTTAAACCAAGATTTTATGCAGATTGTAAATCAAAAGGTCTGATTTATTTAGCTAAGTGCAGAAGTTGCACTTCATTTTATGTAGGGAAGACTGTGAGGATGCTAAAGGAACGTATATTACAACATCAAGGTGATATTAGACGTATGAATGTGCTTATGTACTGGCTAAACATATTTCCATGCAACCTGGACACAATTTTGAATTCATGGCATTACAGATAGTACCTATGAATAAGATGGGGGGAATTTTAATAATAGGCTAGAGATTGCAGAGACTAAATGGATTATTAGGCTGCAGGCAGATAAACTGCTGGGTATTAACGCTGCTGTACCTTTAAAACCCATACTAAAAAAACAAAGTTTACATCAGTAATTAATGAAATGCTTTTTATTGGATAGTTTTAATGTGTTTTTCATTATATAAATGATTTTAGAAGTTTTATGTTGATGGATCTGATGAAGCACAACCTTGTGTGAACGCACTTATCCTTTATGCTCTGAATAAAATTTTTTATGCTGACAGCTTTGGTGGATGCCTGGTTCGTATATTTATGTGCATTTGTTTTTATCTTATTGGGCGACCTTTGGCTGATTTGGGTATTTTCTTTTATCTGCTTATATGGTAAAAAGAACATAAGTTAAAATCTTTAATTGATTTCAAGATAGCAGATATCAGGGAATATTTCAGGGAGGGTGATTGACATATGATTAAAACTTGTCCAAATAGGACATTTAAAAATATTCTCTGGTAATAAGCTGTATAATTCTGGGATTATAACATCAAGACCAGGGACTTTATTTTGCTTAAGATTATTAATTTGATCTTTTAAGTCCTTAAAAGAGAATGACTTATCAATTTTGGATCGTTGTACTTTGGTTAATTTAGACATTATATTGTCTTTCAAAAAATCATCGGTTATGTTGTTGATTCTAAATCTGTCAATTTGTTATTAATTTCTTCATAATATTTCCTAAAGCATTCTAGTATGTCTTTTAAATCAGTCCTTTTTTATTTTTATCACCTTGTTTGAAAATTATTTATTTAATATGATTAGTATTTATTTTTTCTTAGATCTGTTTTTCTTAGATCTGACAGCCAACCTGTGTAACCTTTTTGGATTTATTGAGTAAGTTTGTAATTTTAATGTTTCCACATTTATTGATATTATATGGTGAAGTACATCAAAACAGTTCTGATGTAATAGTTTCAACTAAGCATTTGCTGATTTATCATAAGGTTTTAAATTGGATTTCAATGTATCTGTATTAGACTGCAAAGACATCAACTCCTTATCCCACTCTTTTTTACATATGTACCGATTTTTAATTCTTTCGTATAGATAAGCTTTTAAAGAATCTCAGAGAATTACTTCTGAAACTTATTATTATTAATTTCAACAGATTGATCTGTTTCTTTTAGACACCATTCCTTAAAGTCTTTTAATTTTACTATATAAGTAGGGATTCTCTGATAGCAAATCAAGTTGCTTGGCTTTAACATTAACATAAATGTAATAACATTGTGGTCAGATAAAGAACATGAACTTAGCAATATATCTTCAATTTTAGTAAATGAACTACTAGAAATAAAAACTTTATCAATGTTTGTCTGGGTGCCAAATCTATAAGAACAATGTGTAAAATTAGGAGAGTTAGTTGATTTAATATCATACGTATCTCTCAAATGTTGAGAATTAATAAAATGATCTAAGTGTTTAACTACTGAGGATAGCTTAGGAACCTTATCAGTAGTTTTGTCTTTACTAGAAAGAATACAGTTAAAACCTCTTGTAATAATCACTTATCAGTATTCTTGACAGAAGGTTATTTCTTCACTGAAATGAAGCATACTTTAATATGGCTGCATTTCTAGACATGCAAAGAGAATACTGCATGTTTGTACATTTAAATGGCACCTGACGTAACAACTCCTCCTGAGACACCTGAACACACCCAGGTATTTTAATTCTGCAGTTATTTTAAAATATGAAATATAAAATGAAGAAGGCCTAACCTTACATTTTTAGGTCTATAGGTTCATAGGTTCATAGGTAGGTACTAGGCTATCTGGCCGAGGGCATTTATAAACCTAGCCAGAGTGTGTCAGCTTTCGCCACCCCCATTGATTAATTAACTGAGCCTCTGTCAAGAAGAGCCAATGAAGTGATCCCAGGGGTGTATTTTCTGTTACCCATCCGCTGGTCAAGGTTTCTCTTGATGAGTGTTAGTGAGGGACTCTGCCTAATGTAGTTAGGGATTTTGTTCCAAAGCATTGGGAGTCTCTGTGACAGGAATCTATCCCTCCAGCATGTTCTATTTATTGTTGTGGTGAGGTTTAGCTCACTAGAGCGAGTGGCTCACAGTGACTTGGATTTTTTTAGGTGGAGCATGTCCATAAATTCTGAGTTGGACATGGCTTTGTAAGTCAGGCAGAGATCATCTCTGAGTAAGCAATATGCCACTGAGTACAGCTGGAGTTTTTCCAGTTGGGCTGCATAGGACATATGTTTGAGGTCAGTAATCCTCTTGGTGAGGTACTTTTGTGGTCTTTCCAGCTGTTGGAAGTGTCTTGTGAGGTACATCCCAAATGGGGCATCGTACTCTATGATGAGTCTGATGAGTGATGAGTAGAGGGGCACTATAACCTCTTTATTTCTAGATGTGAACCCTTTAGTAATTAGATGGGCTACATAGAAGGATTTCCTAACTACTTTGGCAATATGATTGTCAAAGGAGAGATTACTATCTACCTGGGTCCCTAGATCTCTTATTACCTCTTCTGTATTAAGGGGGCTGCCACCTATGTGGTAATTCATGGGTGTTTTGTTTTTCCCAAATGGGATGACTTTGCATTTTTTGGCATTTAGCTTGAGACCATGACTTTGACACCAGGTGTCCGTCTCAGTAAGGCCCTTTTGGAGAATGTCCGTGTCAGCTGGAGATTCAATTATTGCTCCCAGTTTGCAGTCATCGGTGAACTTGGTTAGCCATAGTCCTCCTGTGTTTGCCTGTACTTCTGAGAAGTATATGCCGAACAGTAGGGGTCCCAGGACTGAGCCTTGTGGGACACCACCTGTGACTGGTTTAGAGTCAGACCTGGAGCCCACTATTCTTACCGTGTGAGTCCTGTCTGTAAGCCAGTTGGCAACCCATCTCGTGACGTAGCAGTTTATGTTCAGGCTGGTGAGTTTTTCTATAATTCAAGAGTGGGGAATGGTGTCAAAAGCCTTGGCAAGGTCAAGGTAGGCTGTGTGAACTACCTTCCCCTCATCTATGGCCTTGGTGACTGTCTCGAAGAAGTCGACCAGGTTTAGTAGGCGTGATCTGCCCTTAACAAAGCCAAAATGGGTCGGGTCAAGTGTTTGGAGGTTCCCAATGTCTTTGTTAATGAGTTCCACGATGATGCGCTCCATAGCCTTGCAGACCAGGCTAGTCACGCTTATGGGGCGATAGTTACCAGGGTCAGTTGTGGCACCTCCTTTGTGGAGTGGAATAACAGTTGCTGTGCACCATTCTATGGGCACATAGCCTGTGGGGATGCTGAGGTTGAAGAGTGTGTTTAGGTGGGGGGTTAGTTCATTCTGTAGTTCATGCAAGACGCAGCCTGGGACACCATCTGGCCCCATTGACGCTGTGCTTTTGGCTTTTGAAAGGGCTGTTTTCACCTATGTGTCTGTGATTTCTGGGACACTACACTTTTCCGGTATTGTTGTGGGCCCTTTTGGGGGTGAGATGGGGGTGAAATTTGCACTGAATCTATGTGCCAGGATGTTTGCAATATCAGTGGGTTCAGTATATTTTGTGCTATTTTGCACTAGCTCAGAGCATATCTGCGAGTTGCCACTTAGATTCTTGACATAGCTAAAGAAGGCTTTGTGGTTATCTTTTGAATCCTTGGCTATTTTTCTTTCGAAGTTAATTTTGGAGGATTTTATGAGGGACCTTAGTTTCTTACTGATATTAATCAGGGATGTCTTTCCTTCTTGGGATTTGCTTTTTTTCTGAACTAGTTTCCTCCTTCTATTGTATAGTCTGTTTATGGCAGGGGTCCACCAGACTGGTTCCCTTCTCTTAGGGGAGTGAGTCTTGGTTTTGCTAGGGATGGCACAATCCATGCATCCTTGTAGGTGCTCATAGAGTGCATTTGTAAAGGTTCCTGCATCTTGGACACTGTTATCCTTTAGTGTGGGGGCTGTGAAACTTACCACCTCTGTCTTAAGTAAGGTAAAGTTTGCTATAGAAAAATTTTTCACTGTGGTTTCCTTGGTTGGAGGTGGTGGTGTGGTGTGGACATCCAGAGTGATTAGTTTATGGTCTGATCTAACCAGTGATGGGTTGACCTCCGGTGTGGAACATCTCTTACCCATGTTGGTGATAACCAGGTCCAATATGCCAATATGTTTTCACCTCTTGTAGGGGAGTTTACCAGCTGATCCAGGGCATTTGAGTTGATAAATTCCAGGAAGCACTGGACCTGGGAGTTTGTACTTGAGTAGTTTTCCCAGTTAACGGTAGGGCAATTGAAATCGCCCAATATCAGGGTGTTCGGTAGGACCTTCATGTTTTCCAATGTCTACAGAAAGGTGGAGTGGTGGTCCTGGGTCATGGAGGGTGATCTGTAGCAGGCCACAATTTGCATTGCAGATTTGCCTGATGTTAGTTGCACATGGATGATCTCGGAGGTATCATGCTGTGTCACTAATCTGGAGGTGTAGGTATCCTTGATGAATATGGATACACCCCCTCCTTTTGTGTTTCGGTCCATGTTCTGTGGCCGAAATGTGTGGTATGAGTTGTAGCCCGGTAGTGCTGGAGTGCTCTGTGGAGCCTTGAACCAGGTTTCAGTTACTGCACAGATGTCGACGTTCTCCATACTGAGGAGCGCTTCGAGTGTGTGCATTTTGAGATTTAAACTCCTGGTGTTGAGTAGCATAACCCTCATTTTTTTATTTGTGCTGTTTACTGAGGTGGGTTTGACTTTTGAGTCTTGCCTAAAAAAGGCACTATGGGGGCAGCAAGAGCCTTGGCCAGTATTCAAAAGCCTAGGGGTGATAGGTGCAAGCCGTCTCTTGCGAAGCAATGAGGCTTGTCGAGCATGTCATCCCAGGCTGACAGACACTAGATCCCCTTTGAATGACATCAGAAGCTTAGCCAATTGTTGAAATTGATCATTTTTTCTTTATACTGCGGTATCATTCTTGGTGAGGGCAGGATGCTACTCAGGGTCAAGGTCATACCCGCCTGGGCTACATGATCAGAGAGCTGTTCTATGTCTCTTTTCATGTAGTCTAGGGAGGTACAGCTCAGGTCATTCACACCAATATGAACAATGACAGAGTCATATTTGTACTTGTTCTGGAGTGACCTGAGTGCTTGTGTTATGTGGTGGATTCTGACTCCCGACACGTAGCTAACAGTAACCTTCTCCTTGCCCAGCCTAGTGAGTGGGACATCAGTGTGCCTGACTATAGAGTCACCTATTACTAGTGTGTTAGGTATGTTATTTCGCCTTAAGGGCTGTGATTGTGCGGCACACTGATTTTGTATTTTATGTGTTGTCTGGTTTGTGACTGGAGGTGCAGGTTTTTTGGGTGTCTGCTTTGGAGGTCTCTGATGCTTTTGCAGGTTTTTATTTAGAGCCTCCGAGTATGATTTTGTGTATTTATGTGTATTTTTTGCCAGTGCTGGTTTAGTATGCCTATGTGAGTCTGGTGGTGTAGTATAGCAAGGTCTATTCTACTAAGTGTATTTATGTAGGATTTATTCCATGCAATTGTCTCTGAAATTACTGAAATGGGATTTACTTCTGTAATTACTTTATAAATCTATTAATATGGTCTGCAAAGGATACTATAATAATCACTATAACTAATATAAAATAATTTGTCTTTATCTGGTAAATAAACCTGCATTTTTAATTTTGACCACTAGGTGACACTTGAGCATTTATGGTCTGTTTGGCTCAAGGGTGTAGCCAGGAGCGGCCTTAGGTCAATTGGTGCCCTAGGCAAATGGCTCCATGGCGCCCCCCCACCACACCATCTTTTGCCCCCATCCTAGTCTGCCTACACTAAATAAATACTGGAAAAGTGCCCCTACTAGAGCGGAACCCTAGGTGGCCACCTAGTTGGCCTATGCCTAAGGCCGGCTATGTGTGTAGTCAGGATTTTTCAGTCTGTACTCTATGGCATTTCATCTATGATACTGCACCCCTTTTTGCCCACACCCCTCTCCAAAATGGTAGCACAGACCAGCAGATGTCCACATCCAATCTTAACTGGTATTTATTAGCAACAATATAGTGCATCAAGTCCCTGTATTACATCAGTGTAGTTAGACCAACAGATGTCCACATCCAATCTTCAGTGGTATTTATTAGCAACAATAAACTGCAACAAGTCCCTGTATTACATCAGTGTAGTTAGTCCAACAGAGATCCACTCTTACCAAATATCATGCACAAGGCAGCTCACTTACAGACTTTTTTTTAAATTATTTTGGTAAGCTGTTTGATGCTCCAGTTTTAGTTCACTTAAATTACTATGTAAGTCAATCATTCATACATAGAGACATGTCAGCTGTCGACCATTCACCAGACTAGCTTGTAGTGAGTACTACCTACATTCCTGCTGTTAATCTATTTTGCTTCTCAAGCCAGTAGAATCCAGATACATTGGAAAAATTTACTTTGAAGTTATCCTTTACTGGAAAATTGCATGGGTCTATGGTATTTTGCTGTCACCAGTCAAAAACAAATAAAGCACAAGCACCCTTGCTCTTTGAGCATAAGGGAGCTTACCATTCTTCCTAGAATGTGCTGAAGCAGTTAATGTTGCAGTTACTTCAATTCACTCTATTGATGATTCCAGATCAAATCTTTCTGGGACCCTTTTCTCCTGTGCCCCTTTAGTTTTTGAGTACTGACATGGCACTGTCCGGGTACAAATCACTATACTGCAAATACTTACATGGTATGCTGTAATACAGGTAGCAGTGTGTGTGCAAGTGTATGTAGGTATGTGTGCTATATATATATATATATATATTCTGTAGGTATAAAGGAACTGCACCTTAATTGTTATTACTGTACCCACAATGTACATACCTTCCCAAAATGCTCCTCCTACACACTTAAGAAATATAACATCTCACCTGTTGTTCCCTGTTATTCACTGTAACAATTAAATAAAGTATCACTTTGTAAAGAGTAATATGTGTCTAAATAGATTGTGGAAAGTAGGTTACACCTTCTGACAGCCATCATTTCCAGGGCTTGTTAAACGTAAACATAATGATTTAGAAGTATATACACTTTTCCTAGCTACACCAATGTTCAAATATTTCTTCTTACAGTAGACTGTTTCCATTGCCTAAACTTTTCTTCTTGTTAATGCAGTTCTCAGTTTGTTTGATCTCTATCTCTCACTCAGATTTGGTGCCATATGTATACAAAACAAGCTGGCCAAATCCATGTTACTCTATGTCAAGGTGACAAGAGAGGCCCTTTTTAAGACGTGTTTATAAACAATGCTAGCCAAAAAATCTGGCTCGCGTATCTCATCCATCCTCACACATGCACAATTCGATCTTCCTCACATGATTTTTACCTGTAGAGGCAAAATTAAGGCGTGTTTATCCAAGTCAGCTCTGTAAAGAATGTTGGCCAGTCTAACTTCTCCCATCTGAAAGGGCAGGAAAGAGAACCACCAGTATACACAGGTTATTTTATTTTTTATTTTATTTTTTTTACATTTGTTTACCGAGATGGTCCGACTGGACATGGGTCCTTTTTCAGTGGAGGTCCATGGAGAAAAGCTCCACATTTAACATTTACATCAACAATAATCAATGATTCATACATTATAGAATAACAGTACAATCTTGACTTGGCAGTGATTTTTTGGTATACGTATTACATTATACAGCAATCTCCTGGTTTGCAACATTCACAGAAATAAAGTGATGACAAAATACCCCAGCGAACAGATAGATAGACATTGTAAGATGTCATGTACAAGTTTTGTCTTCAGTTAATACACAATGATAAATACACATTGCAGTACAGTGCTGAGAGGAAAAAAAAACTACTAATTAGCATGTGGCATAACATTATATGATGTAATTAATATCTATTTTATTCAACAGGTACTGGTATTGCACATAAGCATCTGCCAGTTAGTAAACTGGTGGAGTGAAACAGCTGAGTAAATCTGTAGGAGATGTGAGTAGTATAGTAGAATGAAATGGAGGGGGATTGGTGGATATAATAGGTAAGTTAATAGACTGAGGGTCTGGCCTTTTCAGTTGCAGAGCCAAGAGTTCATCAAGTGTTTTTTTGGGACTTTTTAAATTAATTTGTGGATGAAATGATTATATAAGTCATAGGCTAGCACTTTCCAAAAGCATTGCCCCATATAGAAATCATAGAGGGTTACTATGCGTACAGTCCAGCAGACCACTGAAGAGCCTAGCCCAGTTGTCTCAAAATGCTTTAGAGAACTAACTATACAAGTTACTTGCTCAGAAATTTGCAGTCGGCAAATGGTGTCTGAGGGAGTCAACCTCTGGACTACAATAAACAACTTGCTAACAGCTGATAGCCTTAATCCTTTGTGCTAAGTAGCAGACTAAAACATGCTGACATAAGAAGAACAGGCAAACTTCACACACACTAACAGAAACCAGATATCAGAATTGAACTCCAGACCAAAGACAATGAGACACAGACTAAGCAACTGTGCTTTACAGAGATTATTACCACTCAGAAAATGAGAGACTTTTCAGCCATGAGACAATAACCCAGCTAAAACAAGCACGTCCCCATATGTAACCTATTCTAATACACCTGTCAATGCAATTGCCACTGAACATACATTTAGGATAAAACTACATCAAGAACCAAGGCCCATAAAATATTGGTAGTAGAACATAAAAGCCTATACCTACCCTAAAAAAAGAGAACAGGCCAGTAGTTACTTCATGATCATCAACCCCTCCCCATTGTTCTACACAGGGATGAGGCATCATGCATCTATTACCACTTCTCTCTCAATGCTATTCTCCTACCTTCTTAAACAGTCTAGCCTATTGCAGGTCTTCTCTCACACAATCTATCCATTTCTTGACTGGACGTCCTCGTTTCTTCTTGTCTGCCCCCCCCCCAATCTTCTCTGCCAAACTGTCTTCTGCTTTCCTGCATCTGACTAAAGCATCAAAATCTGCTCTCCTTGACCTTCTCTGCAATTGATGCTACTTTGGCTGCTGCTCTGATGTCCTCACGTTTTCAGCTGTCCCGCAGTGCACATGCATCTGTCCATCTCAGATACTTCAAGTCCATCACCTCAAGCTTCCTCAATTGCTTTGCATTTACTGTCCACGTTTCTGAGCCATATGGAAGTACTAGTTGCACTACTGTTTTGTATACCTTACATTCCAGTTTATTTGTCATTCTTACATCACAGACTATCCCATGACACTCTCTGCATTTCCAGAATGACGCAAAGTGTTTGAAACTCAAATCTCTGTGGCTTTCTGGCCTTAAGAACTCCAGTCACAAAATAATAACAAATTTTGAAAAATAGATGAAAAAAGAGGCAAAAAGGGACATTTTGCAAATATATTCTGAATATTCTTGCTTACAAAGATAATATCTTAAATAGATTTATGTGCAGAAGGAATTGTTATTCTCTTTCTCTCTCAGGGACCATATCTTTAAACCCTCAAGTACAAAATGGGCTCTTTTTCCCCTCTCATTCTCTTCCTGTTCTTACCCTCATTAGGAACCAAATCAGCAGATTCTACATAATCCAGTAACACCTCTGTGCTGTGAAAGTCACATTTCTAGCAGTTATACATATCAGTAAATTCCAGAGCATTTTGTAAAAAATCAATTGTATCTAATACAAGCATGAACATCTTTTGTGAACAATACATGTTATTTATAATACTACAAATAACAACATTATCAGTAAAAATCTTCCATACAGTGAAAACAGTCACTGCATTCACTGTTATCTCATTACTTTAATATATAACAATGACCACAAACATCATATATTTTCTGTAAAGTTTCACTAATGGTCATATCATGGAAACTGCACAACCTAGCCATGTATTCTCAATCAGAACACTTTTGTTAACCAGATGTAAACTTTCACTTGACAGTAAGGCACCCACTTCTGAGTGGTTGTTTATTGAGATATTTACAGAAATATGAAAAATATGCTTAACTGTAAGAAATATACATAACACTGAATCTCTCTCTCTCTTAATCATTGCTGGCCTTAGACATAGGCCAGCTATACGGCCACCTAGGGCACCACTCTAGCAGTGGAGCTTTTCCAGTAATCGGGGTGGTGTAACTAGATCAGGATGGGGACACCAGGTGGTGTGGGGGGAGGTGCTGTGGAGCCCTTTTGCCTAGGGCACCACTTGACCTAAGGCCGACCCTGCTCTTAATGTGTGCAACTTACAGTGCAAATATCAATGACAGTCTTCTTCAGCATCCTTTAAACTTCATCTGATGTTATGCAATAAAGTCACTTGGAAACATTAACTATACATGGAAAGAGAGAGGTCACTAACTAATTATTTAACACAAAGACAGTTGGAAAAGTTAAACTTTCTTCATCTCTCTGTGAGATGTATGCAGATAATAGTTGCTGTACCTTAGTTTGCTTACCATACATTTTTGAAGAAAACTTAATAACTGTTATGAAAATGGAACCAAAATAACGTGATGTGATGTCTGTATTAGGTCACTTTAGTTTCACTGCTACATAGAAAAAGTGCTTCAGGATCCTCCAGTATTAAGAAGAGCAGCCAGCAGTTTCTAACATACACACAGCAGATCTGAAGGCAGTCAGGCTCATTTTCAGTGAAGATGGATTTCTCAGTCAGAAAAAATGAAAAGTAATCCAACTAGCAAGGCAACTTCCTGTCTGTACTGTTCTAATAACTAATGTACTGCAGTCAAAATCACAAAGAAGTAAGGGGACTATGTTGTGGCAACTGCAGAACTATTTAGGGGAAAATTAAAGCTAGCCGTGTATACAGCCAATTAAAAAATGACCGTCACAAACCTTCAAGTCTTCTCTAGGTTTTGCTCGCTTCCCTCCCCCCACCTTACACCACAAGAAATGACATAATTTACATTGATAAACAGCCCCCTCCCCCCAAACAGCAAACACTGACCAAAATAGGCTATAGAGTTTTTTCTTTAAGAAACAAAAAAGATGTTAATTACTTTTCTGGGCTGTGGAGATTTCATCAGGCATTTAGCACCTCTTATGATTTTAAATGACGTTACCTTGGCAGGAGAAGATTAGCAAGATAAAACTTTTCAAGAAGACTTTTTTTCAGCTTTATGTTTTACTGCATTTAGTATCCCTTTGGCTAACTACATGTACACTATAGTGTACAGTGTATGCTTGCCAACATCCATGGTTTGAATTGAATCTCTTAACTTTATGATTTTAGCTATAACTGGTAAAATCTCTTTTTCATACCTGTATTATACATATCTTGAGGCATGATTGTTGATGTTAATTACTTATCTAATGTACTGCCTCTACCTAGGGTTGCCACCCCTCCGTTTTTTTTCCGACTATCCGGAAATCAAACTGATTCTCTGGTAGTCTGGAAAACACTGTACAAACTCTGGTATTCTGTTTCAAAAAGGAAACAGACTATCGGAGTTTGTAAATTGGCTGATTTACTATGCTTTTTTTACAGAAAAGCATAGTAAATCAGCCGAAAGCAGGCAGCAGGAACAGAAAAAGAGGGCGTTCCTCACCGGGTGATGTCATCGTGACATCACAAAATGGGTGGAATGTGGGCGGGGAGGGTGGAATGTGGGCGGTGTTACTGATGACACGAGGGTGTGGCTTTACTCCGGTTTTAGCCACGGTGAAAGGTGGTAACCCTACCTCTACCTGATATATTCTGTATTATATGTTCATTTTTATGTGGTGCTTTTCTCCCCAGGCTCATTTCTGCCCATTGGACTTTCCCTGTAAACAAATGCAATAAATAAAATAAATAAATAATTACCATATACTGTATTAACCTGTGTCTGTAATATTTCAGCTATATTTGCTACTTCTTCTTCTGGCTTTTTCCCGGTTAGAGGTCGCCACAGCGGATCACCTGTCTACTCATGATTGGCAGTGGAGTTTTACAGTGTCGAGTTGCCAGCCCGGCGCCCAACCTTCCACAGAAGGCACACTCATGCCTAGGGCCAATTTAGAGTGTCCAATCCACCTACAGCATGTCTTTGGGATGTGGGAGGAAACCGGAGCACCCAGAGGAAACCCACGCGACCACAGGGAGGACATGCAGACTCGGCACAGAAGGCACCCCAGCTGAGGAATTGAACCAGAGAACCTCTTGCTGTGAGGTGGCAACACTAACCGCTGCACCACCGTGGCCGCCCCTTCAGCTAGATTTGCTACTAATAATTCTAATTGCCTTTTTAATTTTTGTGTGCTGTAATAGATCTCTGACTTCTAAATTTATGTCTTAAATATCCTATAAATATTTATGTGCTGTAATAGTAGAAATACTTTTACTAAAACCTATGCTTTCTGTATCTCAGATACAATAATTATTATATAAGGTGCACTGTATTCTGTAAACTAATGAACAATTTAAGCATGACCTGTGATGCCTTGAGTATATTAAAATAACTATTACTTGTTATTCTTTAGATAACTTACCTTAATAAGCCTGTTACAAATACTTCTGTCACCTTACCCTTAAAACTAATGCCTGAATAATGTGAAATAAAAATGTATAACTGAGTATGAATGTTATATTTTGAAATCTGATTGAAATGGACTATACTGAACTCATAAACGACTATGAATGCCATATTCTGAACTTTGACTGATATTTACATCCAAGTGATACATATTTATACTTAACATCTCAAATAGTTGTGTATAAATATTATATTCTGAAAATAACTAAATTAGTACTAAAGGAATACCTTTTCTGCCAGTGTTACCTGAGCACAGATAAAAAGATAAACTGAAATTTGCTAATTATTTTCACCACAAATAAAGGCCAAGTGAGTAAAAAAAAATAAATTTATTCAGAAAAAAGCAAATTCTCTAGCGCTTCGGCTATGCTAGCCTTTACAGAGTATACCTTTTTCTGTAATTCCCCCCACTTTTATACACATCAACTGTTTCCCCAATAAATCAATAAAGCAATTACAATTATCCAAATACAACTGATAAAAATTTCATTATAACAAACACTTCCAATTACATTCCTGATTCAACCCTCTTGGGCAGAGGGTGTCAGACTTTAAAATCAGCATTGTTTCCTTTTTTCTTAATATATTCTTAACATCTGATGGTGTCACAAAGTTTTTTTCATAAACCTTGTCCAACACAGTTGCTTGCAATCCCTCTGGATTCAGTAAAATGTATTGCCACCGGACTTGTTTGCTTATTCTTTTTTATATCTCTTACATGCTCTTTTAACCTTGTAGAAAAACTCATTTTGCTTTCACCCACATAATATTTTCCGCAAGGGCATTTTAATCCATATATTATACCCTTGCTCTCACATTCATACATACCTTTCACCTGAAAATTTTTACCATTGATGTTCGTAAAATTTTTTACTACATACTTACATAACCCACATCTTCCACACAGGTATGTCCCCTTTAAAACAATTTCTTCACTTCTTCCGACTTGCGGCATTTGAAACTTTCCAACATGAAAGTGAATATATGAAATAAGCATATGCTGCTAATAAATTCTTGTAAGTCTGTAAGCAAATTGATAATGTACCATAGTGCACTAAACCAATGTTACTAATAAATACATTCAAGTCTGTAACTGAACTGATAATGTACTACAGTGAAATGGAAAGGCTGGAACTTCATTATTAGATCAAACAGAAACCTCAGTGGCATTGTTTTTCACTATGATATTTTAACATTGTTTGCATTTCTACACCTTATAAAATTTATATTAACTGTTGAGCTTTCTACATTTACTCTGTGACTCTCAGGTTGTAATTTACACTTCGGTGTCAGTTCTCCACCCACTGTCTTAACATAGCTGTTTTTTTTTAGTTGACATCACTTAATTTATTCAGTACTACTCAATGCTGCAATGATTTATCTTTACTGTCTACAATTTTCTTGGATAAATAGTAAGAACTGTTAGTGCATAAAACTGTCACTAATAATGTTAAACTGAACTTTACCATACCATTTTATGGCATACAGTACTGTCTTTAATTCAACTCGCTGAGCTAGACTGTAATTGGATAAAACAAAGCACAAACAACAGCACTGAGGTTAACCATTGGAATATAAAACAGCAAACCAAAAACAAATCCCAAGTACGGACATGTTGAGTCAATATGGCAAGCAGCAACATCATTTATTAATCCACAATCCACAAAGCTTTCAGGAAACCCCTTCTTCTGAACCTGAAATTAAGAGAAATGTGAGTATAAATCTGCTGGCCAAACATATAGAAGAAAGGAGCCCTAAGCATAAGTTTCACTTTAGGGTGATCGATATTAAATTTAGAAGCATAAGGGATGGAGATCTGAATAATGATCTTGAAATTTGTGAATATGAATGGATAACATTATTAGATGCAGATCACAAACCAGGATTGAATACAGCTACTAGTATTAAACTTATACTTAAAAGAAAGCAAATGAGCACTATGTAGTTTAATTTTCATTATGTCTTTAATTTTTAATTGCTTAAAGTGAACTTTTTAATATGCTTAATTTTGATTGGGATGTGTCTTACTAGAAGGTTTTAAAAGAAATGTTGTTCCAATTATGTTTTACACAGTGAAGAAGGGTTTTCCCGAAAGCTTTACGGATTCTGGATTAATAAATTACATTGCTGCTTGCCATATTGACTAAATGTGTCATTACTTGGGATTTAGTTTTGGTTTGCTGTAATTAGATAACTCAGTTATAGGATCATAGGATGTTAAGTCTGTGCCTCTGGTTTGCTTGGCAAATGGCAATTTCTGCATGAAATGTATACAATCTTGAAATATTTACATATACACATTTATTACTAGAGTTAAACTGATCTGATTCTGGAATTTTACTTGTCTGTCCTTTATACAAGTATCTGAAGTTTCTTCATATATTATAGGCATTTATTACTAGCGTTGAACCTGTGGCCTCAATGACAAATAATATTTATGATGCACTCTTTTCTTGCATGTGGTCTGAACTTTTGACTGTACTGTCACTTCTAAAATGAAGCATTGACTTTAAATTTTACATTCTGCAAACTACCAGAACACCAGTTAATATCTGTGAATGCTTTTTTGTCTATGTCTGTATTAAGATATTATTTATGCATTGCAACACTTTACTACCATAATTCAAAGGTCTTAACAATGTGTGCTAAATAAAACAATAACACAAAAAATTCATTAGCCAGAACTATAACTGTAAACCATTTATTCTGCAAATTAACTTGACTGTCATTTCTGGTATACCCTACACAACATCTGCTTCCAGAATGGTAAATGCATACTGCTACTTTTATATCATACTGGCCACTTCCAGTAAGTTTCTGAGAAAAAGATTTAACTATGGTAATTTGACTCCCTGGACTTCAGCTGTGTCAGCTGAATTAGAATTTATTTTATCTTCTGTATGTTCCTGTCATAACCAACTCTTCAGATTGTGTACATTTGCACAATCTACTGCATACAAATTCTTACACATGTCACCTGTGTGCACTACTGTACATTCTGGAGCATTTTTATTTTGCCATAAAATATTGTTACTTAAGTCTAAAACAACATGTAACTCTGATGACATGTTTATACCTAATATGGAGCTGTTACACTTACAACTAACTGCTATAATCTTTGAGTCTTTAAATCCTGACAAAACTGCACTCAGTAGTAGAAGTCTATTTCTAACTGACATTGATGTGTGTTTAAATCACTACTTTTTCCATAATTTATTTCTTGTAAACAATGAAATATTGTCATTTTTAACATTAAAATGAGAGATAAATACTCTGGTTTGGTGTTGGACTGCCACACACTTTATAGATAAGCTGAAAATCCTTTTTTATGGAACTAGCAACAACATTGTCTTGAGCTATGGAAGCACTAGTAATAACATTGACTTGAGCTAAGGTATGCACTTCTTCTTTACTTTACCCTGAAGTCTGTATATCATTTATGCAAGTGTTTACTTTCTTAAACTGATCAAAATTTGCACTCTGATCACTCTTATCCCCCCTCAGTGCATTCTGAACATCTGTATTTGAAATCATGTCATGTCTGGAAATGTGCATGTTACATACACTGATTATGTTTATGTCTGTAGCTGCAGTACTGTGACCTAATTTTGTCACGTGTACATTGTGAACATCTGTATTTGAAATAATGTGAACTTGTGACATTGGAAATGTTTGCTTTATATTTTGTCAGGAAATCTGCATGTTACATACACTGACTGTGTTTACGTCTGTATGTGTAACACCGCAACTTAACTCTGTATCTTGAATTACATGTTCCCTATTATTTACACTGAACTGTAAAGACTGTAAACAAGAATTTTTAAGTTGATAGAAGCTGACTCATTCTGAGAATTCATTGCAGTCTGCTTCTGAGATTTAACCCTTTTGTGTCTAGAAAGATTAAATATTCCTGAATTAAATTTAAATGAATTTCTGGAAGACAGTGTTTTTAGACTGCTTTACTCCAATTTTTAACTTTAAAACACACATTTACTGGTGTCTTTACTGCAGAAGTGCTGTTTGACATATTTATACAATTTGCATTTACTGATGCATTTAAAGTTGAAGTTGCTGTAAAAAAATGTTCTAGCATCTCACAGCTTTTTAAACTTTTTCTTGTTTTTTGGCTGTGTGATGTCACATTGGAAACTTGAAGGTCTTTCATCTGCTTTGGAGATGGTGAAGTATGTTGCTGTTAACTGGATAAAGTCTTTTACACTGGTATTTTGGAAAGTCTGAAGTTCTTTGAGACTTTATGTTCTGAAGGTTTCAGATTTTGTGAAGGACTGCTGCTCTGTTGATGTTTTTTGAGGCTTTTTCTTGAAGTAGTGCTTTGAATAAACACTGGTGCCCTGTAGTCTGTTCTGTAGAATACATATAGTCTGACTGATGATAAGGTTGCTATGGAGTTTTGGAACTTACTTTAACTATTGTCCCCACCATTGATGGTGGCTCACCATATACATTAATATCAATTCTTACAGATTCATTTAATGATCAGACTATCAGTAACTGTGAACTGAGTTGTACCTCAGTGAGCATTTCTGTGTTTTTCAGATTTCTTCTGCTTGAGGATCATGATGGCCAGTTCGAGGAGGCTGAGATGTGTCCATCCACCCAACTGGACTGACAAGGAGATGACCTAGATGTTGACCGTGTATGCCAGATTGAAGCAGAGGATGAGAGCCAGACCCAGGAAGATTGCTATGATCGATGTGGAACTGGATCATGAGAGCGCATCAATAGAGGATGGGATCTACCACACTGGAGTACAGGTTTATCACCACTATGATGACCTGCATCAGAGGGATGTGGAGGAGCTTTGAAGGAGGTTTGCCAAGGTGCAGAGGCAGCCCATAGATCCCTACAGTAAGTGCCAATATTCTATGTATGCATGAGCATTGCTATGGATTTTACAGATATGTCTCTGTATCATATATATGGTTTAGATGTTTTTATAACCATGTATTAGCTGCTGTGATAATTAACTTTTGATGATAATTAAATGGACTGGGTAAATACTACCCTCTTAACTATGGGTTGAATTCCCATGTTATTAATTTAATAATGTATAACATCCATAATTATCTCCTTCATAGATGTATATATGTTTTACAACATCTAAGTACATGATTTTATATAGCCTCCATTCTCGTGCATCACATATGCCTATAGAACCTAGGCTGCTGATGACTGCGCATTTTGTAGTTTTCCATTATAGTCCCAATGTATCACCTATTAGACCACTACAAGTTGGAATACAAACACGTATATAACTTCCTTACATCATTGCTGATGAACAATTACACAGACACATTTATTTCATTTACAAAGTAATGCCCATCTTATTGCTTACACGTGTTTAGTTATGTGCTGCTAGCTGTTATTTCTTTACTACAAAACGTCCAAAATTTGTATGCATCTTGCATATTCATCTGTTTACCACAGGATTTCTAAGAAACATCAGCATTACCTATTTTCTACAATGAAACCCTTGCTGAATGTTAGCTCAGCAAATAAAGTGACTGGCCAGCATGTCTAAGTTTTGTTGTGTTGTGGATCCAAACCACATAGGAGAAACATGTTTCTGTACCTGTTACCTTGGTTGATGTCACCCATCTCATTTTTTGAAGAACCATATAGCAATAACTTATATTGTTTATGTTGTACATGGCAACAGCTTACTGAGATAGTCTTCAAATTTCTACAAATATGGCCATAATCAGTAATGTTCTGATAACATCAGCTAATAACAGAGTTTGTACAGCAGTACCTGTTTGCTTAAGAATAGTGTGCTGACTGCGAGCCTGGCCTGTAAAGCAACTGGCTAGCATGTCTACATTTTGGCATGTTGTGATTTCCAAACCCAAAGGAGAAACATATACAGGGACGTAGGGAGGCATACTGACTGTACGCATTTCAGTACAGTTTATCTGGAGTGGGGGGTAGAATCTGGCTGGCTGTAGGACCCAGCAGCCTGTTAGCTACAAACCAATGGCTGTGCTGATTGGTCCAGACTCCAGAGACTGTAACCGGGAAAAGCTGAAAGACACAACAACAGCTGTCTACAGTACAAAGTGGTCTGAATTTAATGTGACTCCTTCCTTCTTCAGGTATCTCACTTTTCATTCATTTATTTGTTGTTATCTACTCCAATGAAAAGATGCAGTCTGCGACCCTGACACCTCGAGTTTATTGGGCTCAGAGACACGAAGATGTGTATTTGCGAGTGGAGCTTAATGACATGCAGTTGAGATGAATTTGTAGCTGTCCTTACTGGACAAGAGAAGATCCCCGAGGTCTGGTTTGCGGCGATATAGTACAATGTTTAATGAAATGTGAATGGGTGAAGAAAGATAATTGAATTTTCTAACAATTTTCAACGCTGCAGGTTACATAAAAATACTACGTGGACACATTGTGACTGTTAAGTTAAGATATTAAAGCTAAAAAAATAACGAGGTGAATAGTGTAATACAATTAAGATAGGAAACATCTGCTTATGTTTTCAAGAAGATTCTAGACTCGAGTGCCACCGCTCACGTGCATCTGTTTGAATTTAAGCTTACAAAAACAGTTTTGGCAGTTCCCGTGGCGGCCTTGTAAAATGTATTTCAGATGTCATAAGCAGAACCACTAAAACGGACATACAGCCTTAAAAGCTCATTGTACTGGTGAGGCTGTGTCAAGAGAGTTATTAGGACCTGCCTATAGAATATAATGGGCCTTTCTTTTCACTGTCTTAACAGGAACTAACTGGTATTTTGGAAGATCAGTGGTCAGTTTATTGAAAACCGCAGTTTATATCACCCGTGGGTTTTTCAAGAGTAAGCCCCGACTCGGTATGTACCCATGCACAATCCCATCCTTGGGTGTACTGCGTCTGACAGTGTGGAGAGGTGTAGAAATTCAGTTGAAGTGGTTTGTGGGAGTAATCCCCCTTCGCCTCCATAGGGAAATGCATCCTAGCAATCCACTATTAAGAATTTAATTCCAAGGTTGTGATACCACAGTGATATTCCCATTTTTGCTCAGAATATTGGCGTTGTGAACACTCAGAGTTCAGATAGAGGAAGGGTGCATGGATTTTTAGGGACGAGGCTTGCTACACACAAAGTGAAAATTATGTCAGTCATTTCATAGCAATTGCATCATGTGGCTAACAGGATATTTAGGTTTTGGAAGACTGTATGGAAACCTTGTCAGACTGCCATATAGTGACATTTCCATCATAGTACATGGTGGTTGTTGTGATTAACTTTACTTTTCTTAGCTTATTGGGTGTTGTAGAGGCTTTCTGTCACCTTCCTGGTCATCTTTTATTAAAGTTATGATCCTTGAGGCAGGTCACCAGAATTATCCTCAGGAGTACACCGTGTGTAGTCAAGGAAGGGATTATTCTCTATTGATGTACGAGAGGACTACTGGGAGTGTGACTCTAAACAGGAAGAGGATGTAGTTTGGTTATGCTGGAAGCACTTGCTTTGTTAGGGCAGATTTACTTAAGACATAAACTAGCTAAGTAAAGTATGGGGACACAAAGTACTGAGGCTGTAACCTAGAGGAGGGTATGTGGTAGGAGATAGCAGTATAGCTTCCTGTGACAAGATGGGTCCAGATGCAAGATCCATACATCACCCACTGTAGCAGCATTGTCAAATTGTATTCCCTTCTGACGTAGGAAGATTAGCCAGGAATAGCTGAGACAGATTGTTTAGGATGTATAAGACATGTGTTAAGAATATTTACGCTTGCCCTTTCAGCTGCTTTCAGTGGAAACACAGCAGTCTAAGAGGTGCAAGGACATCACAGTTAAATTGTAGTGAGGATGGAAAGGTTGACACTTTATTTTTTACATCATTTTTTTAAGTTGTTGGGGAAGGCTTTGTGTAATGAATATCTGTTTTGTCATGTGTATTCATTGTCATGGTGCTTTCACTTTGCTAAGAAAGTACTGTACAATTTATACATCTATGTTAGATATCTAGTTCTTGATGACCACTACAGAAAAAGAGTGGTCTAAAGAATTATCCATAGTGTGTCGAATGAGTCTTATTGGTTACTACTGTGTTGGACTTGGACTTAATTTTGGGTAAAGGTTTTGGATGAGTACAATTTAGAAACATCCATCCTGCTTTGTTTGAACATGTCTTGTGTACTTTATTTTAAAGTTAGGTGATTCAGTTGACTTACTGAAAAAATTGACCATAGTTACACAGGAGTGGAACTCTCAGTAGTACAATAGCTGCTGCTCCATGTGAAAGGCTATTTCCTATGTCTTTTGCCAAAATTAATTTCATACCTTTTTGCATCGTGGCTTATGGTAGCTGTACTGATGTAGAATGCATTGGCATGTAGAATGCATTGGCCCCTGTATTGATTGATGTAAATAGCTTCCTTTTGTTTAAAATTCTTCATAAAAATTGTGTTTTCCTTACACATATGTCAGTGAACCCTACCCTTTGTGAAATAAATCAGTGTAGCGTTAACATTGGGGTGCACACACAGACTTTAATGGAACATAAAAGTATTCTTGGGTTGGGATATTTCAGTGGCACATTTCATACTATCCTTTTGCTGACATCGCTGAGGATGCAGTAAAACTAATACAAAGCTTTGCAAACTTTAAAACCAGCTCAAATGAAGTACTGCCCAGGTGTGTAATGAATGGTAAGGGAGGTAATGCATTGTGGTAAATAATTCCAGATGTGCGTTAATGTAGGTATGAAATTTAGCAAAGTACTGTAAATTTGCAGGGCAGTATTATGGAATATTTGTGCAGTAATGCTGACCTTTGCTTACACTGTCCTTAGGTTAATTAATTAATTAATTAATTAATTATCCCTGGCTTTTTGAGGCCCCCCCCCTCCCACTGTCCACTCTACACACCTTGTCAGTGCATCCTCTGCTGGTAGCATGCTCCTCATGTAAGTCTTTTTTTTTTTTTTTTTTGCACTGCCATCCCCACAAAATGCAATACTTTTTCTGTTACCATTGCTGTTTTTATCTGTAGCTGCAAAATTAACAGTATTTTATTTCGCCCTGTGACTGCTTGTGGTGTAACTAAGTATTAACATGTGGTTTATGTGGTTTCTCTCTGTCAGCATACAGTCAGGGTGGTGTTTATTTCTAGCACATGCACATTGCATTTTTTTCTAGTAGTATTTCTTGAGTACAGCCAGGACACGTGATTCTAGGGCTGTGTCGCATTATATTGTTGTTGGTTTCTCTAAATGAACTGAGATTTGTAGTTTATACATTAAGGTTTTTGTGTAGTGCTCTCATCCGTTTCATTTTTCGCACTTTATTGTATTTACTGTTGTAAATTGTTCCCCTGTGTTGGCGCAAAAAGAAAAACAAACTAATACCTATCTAATACTGCAAGTGACTTTGTATTTTTCAATGCTAAACTTTTAGTCACGTCTACAGTAAATGTAACAGAGCACAATGTGTAGAGGTTTTACTAGAAGAACAAGTGCACTGTATAAGTCACACAGTGAATTTGCTGTGCTCGCACTTGTTTCAGCAGAAATACCATTGTATTGGGAAGTTGTCACCTGATTTATCTTACTGTTTCTTCCTTACATTATCAATACTTGCTGGTTTATTTTTTCTACAAACTGATCTTTTCCAGACTTGTTTTTTGTTCCTACTACACTCCTAACTTTTCTCCTACCTCTTTCTTTTTTCCCATAGTGCTACTGAATCATTACTTTCTAGCTGAAACCCTGTTTCCTACAGCACTGAAGTTCAAGGCCCCTGCAAAGAACGGCTAACTGGCTGATGTACTACAATTTCCCACTGACTTGTATTTGCACAAAGTATGTTTTAATCATATTTGTTTCTTATATGCTCCAGTAGCTTAATTTCTGGTTGTAAGGGAGCACGTTATCAGGATTGGCAGCTGCACCATATAGCCCCCCAAACTAAACAGCTTTATTTTTCTTAAAACCACTTCATTCTTACGGCACTCCGTCTGGGTTCTTTGCCATTTTATCATATCCCTTCTATTTGTTTTCTCTGTCTTTATACCCCACAAAGTCGTAGCTACCAAAATTTTTCTCACAAACTGATACAGTTGCTTTCCTGTCATTTCTTTTTGTAATCTCCCTCCTTTGTCTGCTCTAACCTATTCTCACATTACCTGCTTGCAGGCGCTGTCCAAGCAGTGTTACTCATTTTTGGAAAAAAAAAATTTTTTTCTCTCAGCATCCTTTTTCTCAGCATTCTGCGTCTTGTGCTAACCAGGTCCGTTCCCCTACCCTACCCCCATACCCACATCAAATACTTTTATCCTATCCACTCCCTCCCCTTCAACCACTCATACTCCACTTCCTGCCTTTTAGCACCCAACCCATAATCCACCACTATTTACTACATCACCTCCTATTCTCTAAGTGTTCATTCACACATCTCTCACCTTTAATCCCCTCATAACCTAACATGCTACTTTCAGACTTTGCCTTGCCAATTCTAACATTGCTCTGTGTTCTAACCTCCTATCATACCAACCTTTCCCAGCCTTTTATACACTTTACCACATGTATCCCCAAATCTTCCATCTCAGTCCTTCCTAATCTCACCATCTCTCCAACTTCTCCATTAACTGCCTTCATAAACTTGTTATATTAGAGCACTACCCTCACTACTATAAATCCAAACCAAAACTACACCACCATCTCTTGCTACTAGCCAATTTTGCTTCACTTCCTAGTAACATACTTCTCACTGGTGACATCCACCCCAATCCTGGCCTCCCCTCCTCATAACCCTACACCTGCATTCCCTCCTCCACCCCCCCATCCAACCACCTGTCACACCCTACTCATCCTCCCTCTTACCAAACCTCACTACACAAACATTTCTATATCTACCCTTAAATATACAAAGTCTCACTAACAAATTCACAGAGCTGCATTTCTGGATTGCCCAAACCACCACTCACATCCTAACCTTATCGGAAACTTGGCTAGAACCCCACATAAACAAAGAAGTACTTCCACCTGGTTATAACATCTACTACTCTGATAGAAATTCAAAAAAGGGTGGTGGTGTTGCCATCCTCTATTCTGATAGCTTTAACCTGTTAACTATCACCATCCCTTCTCCAGACTTCCACCCAGCTCAACATATCATTCTAAATTGTAATCTAAACCCTCACAAGAAATTTGCCATTGCCTCCATATACATCTCTCCTGGAAAGAATATTCCAATCCTGGAATCTGTCCTAACCTGATTCTCACAGAGTATACCTTATGAAACCCTCATCCTAGGTGATGTTAACATCGAGTGGACCAAACTTTCTACTGACTCTCCACAACTCAGTATCAACCTTCAGAGATCCCCACCCGCATGCACAATAGCTCTTCTTCCAACTCTACCATTAACTGGATCCTCACGAACTCTCCTAGCCTTTGCCACAGTCCAACTACCTTACTAAATTCATTGAGTGACTATCTTCCTACTTCCATCCTGTGACTATCTATCCAAGTTACTAAACCACACTCTTATAGAGACTGTCGTAAATGCTACAAGTTCAATACCACCCAATTCAATTCTCTCTAATATTGACTGGTCCATCCTCAGATGGATCCCTCTCAATGAAGCAGTGCTTAAATTTAATAAAATATTCCTAGATTCCCTTAACTCTCTTGCCCCTACCAGGAGAATTCGAATAAAACCTCATTTTTGCTCCCTGGCTTACTAAGGAAACTAGATCTCTCATTCATAAACTTGATAGCACTTGAAAGCCTGGACTAAGATCAAAGAACTTCCCCTGTTACAAAAGTACAAAGAACTTCAGAACCTTGTCAAAAAACTTGTCGGCAGTGACAAACAATCCTGTTATAACTCTCCCCAGATTAACAGCAAAACCAATCCACAAAAAGTCTGGACTACCTTAAATAAAATTCTCAATCCTGGTTGCCCTTCCAGTCCCTCCCCATTCCCAAATAACACTCCTAGAAACTGCTACCCTTCTCAGTAGGTACTTCAGAAACTTACACTCTCTAACTCCATCACATATACCCCCTCTACCCCTCCCAACCCTTGCAACAATAACCTTTTCGCCTTTCAGTCAGTTCCAACTTCCTACATTTAAATCACTCCTCCTGAAGTTTAAACCCTGCTCTCACTCCTCAGACGATCTCCCACCCACTTTCCTCAAAATAGCCACTGAATCTATAGCCTACCCAGTATCCCCATTAATCAATAGATTTATTCAGGAAGCAGCAGTGCCCAAGATTTGGATATCCTTCCTCACCGTCCCCCTGCATAAAGGGGGGAACTCAACTGACCCGTCTAACTTTCGATCAATTGCTATCCTGTCTCCAAGATACTCAAAAATGCATACATACATAGCTCCTAAACTATCTCCTCCAGCAGAACCTTCTCACACCCACTCAACATGGCTTCCACCCTAACAACAGCATTCCTACAGCCCTCCTATCATTTACACATACAATAGCTGAGGACGTGATAAAAACCACCTCGTGTCTTGTCTTTTCCTCGATCTCTCCAAAGCTGACACTCTTATCCATAACCTCTAACTATAAACTCACTAACCTCAATCTATCTGCTTCTGCCCTAGCCTTTTTCTTTAGCTACCTGTCTTATAGACAACAATCTGTTCGATGACTCTCCTCCTGCTCTCCCTACCTTCCAGTGACAACCGGGGTATCCCAAGGTTCCATCTTGGGCCCCTTCATGCTCAACATTTTTACTAATGAACTTCATACTGCCTGTAAACAATCTACTGTAATTCAATATGCTGACGACTCAACTCTTATCTGCACTTCCAGCAATATCTCTGACCTTCACACTCTTACCAAAGACACTTTTTTCTATCCTTTGAAAAATGGTTGTCTGATAATTTACTCATCCTGAACCCCCCAAAAAAAACAAACTCCTGATATTCCTCCCTTGTTCTCTCTCACCTTAAGTCTACCTTTCTCATCACATTCTCCAATAACATCACCATACAACCTGACTCCCACACAAAGCTTCTAGGTGCCACCATTGATGATAAACTTTTACATTTACCTTGCATATCCTTCAAAGTATAAAAAAAAAAAATCACCAAAAATTGGGTTTGCCTTATCGCAACTGAAAACTCTTGACCTCTAATGCTAGACTCTCCCTGGCATGGGCTGCTCTTCTCCCCTTCCCTTCTCTGTGCCACCCCAATCCTAACTAACATTCAGACCACTGCCCTGGCCAAACTCTCTAACTTGGTACAAAATAGCAAGATTTGTCACAAACTTCCCTTATAACTCACACCATTGCCTTGCACTCAACTCTTTACAATGGCTTGAACTTCCATAACTCCTATCACAATTTCAAATCACTCACTCCATACTACACAAACCATCCTCCTGCCCTACTCTCTCCTCCTTAGTATCCACCTATACTCCCACTTGTACACTCCACACCTCTAACCAGCAACTCCTAGACATTTACCAACCAAAGAAAAGTATTGGTAAACTTCTGTACAAATCATCTGTATCCCAAGCGTGGAATAAACTTCCAACACACATACACTCCATTACTCACCCTATACACTTTAAGAAAGAACTCAGACTTCACTTACTTAACACCAAAACTTGTACTTGTAATGACCCTACCTAACTCTACTATTATCCTTTATCCTAATCTTCACCAAATTTTCCCTCATATTGCCTTAACATCTTAATCTACCTCCTGATACCCCTTCCACTTTACACATGCATTCTCATCTCTCACACCTCACTAGTGTACTGTTCCCAAAATACACACTACTCCACCACTTCAAAACTTTTATGGATTGCTCTGGCAGTAGTATTTTGCTGAATAAGTACCATAGTGGGAAAAAAACAGTTTTACTACTATTGTGTATACATCTGCTGATCTGACTTACCTTACTCATTTTCTTATCTAACACTGAATTTTTATGTATTTGTATTGTAAACTGCAATTTTATGTATTATAAACTGAATTTTTATGTATTTTAAACTGACTTTTTATGTATTGTATACTGTCTGTAACTGGAGCTTTTCCCATCGGGTCTCCACTGAAAATGGGTCTCTGGCCGAGCTAGACAAACAAACCCAGTTAACAAATGTCAATAAATAAATAACTCTGTACTTTGTCCTTATAGGGTACAGGTAGTATGTGTTCTGAGTAGTGGCACTATAGCATAATTATCTAGTATGCTGTTTCTAATGCATAAATCTAGAAATTAAATTTTTCTTGTGAACTTTCTGTGCTGTTTGACCCTTTTTCAGATGGATTAGCAATGTGATGGCTAATTTTTGAAACATAATGTTTACTTAACTGGTCTCCTAGACACTGGGCTCGGTTAATGCTATGGGGAGCCTGGTCTGTGACCATAGCTTTTCCACCCCTTTGATCATTGCTTTTATTGACCTCTGATGTTTCTTTCTAGAGCCAACCAGATTTCATATTCACTTCTGGCAAACACCTATTGCATAATTTGAAACTGTCAGAATGTTGCAACGTGAACTTTGAGATCAGTCAGTAGACATCTTCATTTGCTAATATGTAACAAATGCCTCAAAGCTGAGCTGTTTTTTTAAATATTGTGGTAATCGTGTATAAGGTTGGTATAAGTGGATTTGCATTTGTATTTTCTATTAGGCGCATAATAAAATAGTACATGCCATAATGTAAAGACTGTTTCTGATTTTATTTTTTCAGGATTGTACATTTTATAAGTTACAGCCCTGAAAATTATGAATAGTTAGACATGGTGCACAGAAATTTTGCAGTGTATATTCATATAGCCCTTAATGCTAATGAATAACTACAAACTTTTAACAGGCTGGCTACAACTGAACCAATTCTATGCTCCTAAAATAAGTTCATGCACAAGAATATTGTGTCACATGCAGAGGTTTACTTGCTATCCTTTTTAACAGCTTTCTCTAAAAAGAGTAAAATGTTTTTGTTATTTTTGTGTTTGTGCAAATATTTTCACTTAGAGTAATGAAATTCTAAAACTGGTTATTCAAGTTATTATAAAAATAAGGTTTTATGCAAATTAGAAATAACATTGTGCGGTGTTATTGTATAAAATTTAATACATAATTGATTTAGGAGGTCATTTTTATAATGGGATTGAGATAGAGGGAATAATTTGGTTTGTGCATGAGATCTCTTAACATCTTTACTGAATTATCACTTAAGACATAGACAAACCATATTAACGTATTACCAGTTGCAAACATTATACATCACATATATTCTTGTGTATAGTTATCAATCCAACATTACATAAATTGATCAATTCCTGCCTTCCCTTAAATCTCACTCCTCCTCCAGAACATTATTCATGCATTGCTTCATAATTTCCATTTTATCTATGTAATTTGTTCTACCCTTTTCTAAAGGTCCCGCTTCCAGTTTTTATTTCTGTTACAGTTATTAAATACTTCAAATATAATTAGTTTATAGATTTTGATTTCTATTTTCTAGTTATACCTCTTTTGGAAGCTATCAGGTTTAAACTTAACAAGACCTTACTATGGCTGTGCAATTCAAGTCCTGCATCCCAACTCAAAAAATAATTCTTTAGTTAGTCCTATTTGCTTACCCAATATTTCTGACAAAGTACTCTATAGGGAATTTTTAAAGTCCCCCAAATCATTACACGCCCAAAACATATGTTCCCAGGTACCTCTTTCTACCCCATCACAACTCCAACGTTTGCCACCTCCCCAAGGAAAAATTATTTGTAGTCTGCTTGGAGTATATAAATACCTGTTCAAACATTTCCACACAAAAATTCTAAATCTTCTAGACTTTGTTGCATATTTGGGAGGCATACATAATGTCCTCCTGTTTCCTTGTGAATTGCTTAGCCAATCTCTGTTCTCATCTGAATCCTGTAGTTTGTACATTCATAGATTGTTACTAGGCTAATGACCTGGGAGGAGGCCTTTCTAAGCCTAGACCAGTTTTCTCGAAAGAATAATGCCCTGTATCTGAATATGCCTTTGAGAGCTAGGCATTTATAAGCTACCTGTGTCCATAATGGGTGCCAGACCCAGTGTTAATTTCCTGTTCCCCATCCACTGATCTAGATTGTGCTTAAGCTGGGTAGTAGATTAACTCCACTTCACATGGATGGGAAGCCTGTTCCATAGGCGGGGCAGTCTCTAGGACACATCTTTCTCTCCAGCATGTTCTGTTTAAGTCACAGACAAAATTTTGGTCCCTAGACTTTGTATTTCCAGTGCTCTTTGATTTATGAATATGTGGGAGAGCCGGGTTTGCAGATGTCTTGTAAACCAGGCATAGATCACCCCTCAGCAATCTGTAAGAGACTAAGTAGAGTGAAACTGTTTTAAGGTGCTCTGCATAAGGTGGGTTTGTTTCACCTTGCATTCTTTTTGTAAGGAACCTCTGAGGTGGCTGTAGTTGCTGCATATTCCTGGTTTGGTACATACCAAAGGGAGCAATGTACTCTGATTGGTCTTAATAGGGCAGAGTACAGTGTGGTGATTACCTCTTTTGGCCTTGATTCCATAACCTAACTGATAAGTTGCACAACCTAAAAGGATTTATTCATCACTGTAGCCATGTAGTGGTCAAAGTTGAGGCTATTGTCTACTTATGTACCCGTGTCTCTGACCACTGGGTCGACTGTTGGGGTGTATTATCATAGTAATTAATTAGTAATTAAATGGAACGGCTAACTTTCCCATAGGGTACAATTATGCATTTCTTAGCATTGAGTTTAAGACCATGGCTTTGGCATCATTTGTTAGTCAGAGATGGGCCTTCTTGAAGAATACTATTGTCTGCAGGGGGAGTCATTGATAATCCCCAGCTTGCAGTCATCTATTAACTTAGTCAGACATAAACCTTTAACATTTGCTTCTATTTCAGAAAAATAGATGCCCTGGGGACTCCGCTAGTGACTGGCCTCTTGGTGGAGGTGGCTTCAACTATTTTGACCTTCTGAGTCCTATCAGCGACCCAGTTTGCTAACCAGTGGGCAGTTAAAAGGGTTTATACCTAAATTAGTGAGCTTGTCTTTAAAGCCTGAGTGGGGTATTGTAGCAGATGCCTTGGGCAGGTCAAGGTAAGTTGTGTGCACAGTCTTACTGTCATAATGCTTTGGTGACTTTTTAAAGCCCACCAGATTTAATAGGCATGACCTTCACTTAACAAACCCAAACTGAGATGGGTCCATCATTTGCAGATTACCTATGTCTTCCTTTATCATGTCCATGATGATTCTTTCCATGGTCTTTCATGTGAGGATGGTAAGACTTCTGGTCCTGTAGTTACACGGATCAGTGGTTGGACCCAGTTTTTGCAAGGAGAATGATTGTAGCAGTCTTCCATTCTTTGGGCACAAAACCTGACTGAAGGTTCCAGTTGAAAAGTGTTTCAAGTGGATCAGAAAGATCCTGCTTCATGCTATTTATTAAACATCCTGGGATGTTATCGGGCCTATTGATGCTTTGTTTTTGTCCTTGAAAATTGCATTGATGACCTGTTCCCTAGTAATGGTTGGGGGGATTGTGGTATGTGGAATTTCGTCTGTGCTGTCAGTGGGAGGGAGTAGTTGGGGGAGAAATTTGAGCTTTAACTGTCTGCCAAAAGGTTGGCAATAGCCCTTGGTTCATTTGGAATGATGACATTTACTGTAAGTTCTGCATATTGTTATATATTTCCCTGAGGTTATGGACATAGCTGTAGAAAGCCTTGTAGTTGTCCTTTGTCTGAGAAGCTATTTTTTCTTCAAATTTAGCCTTTGAAGTATTAATTAACCCTCTTAGCTGCTTGTTTAGATTGGTCAGGGTCTTTTAGTATGTATGGCTTTGTTCCTCCTATGCTTGGCCAATATTTTTTTTCTTTTGTTGTGTAACCAGTTGGTACTATGATTCCACCAGGGTGGTTTGCCTTTTGAGTTTCTTATTTTTAATACGATTGGGCACAACTCACTCTATACAGCTGTCAGTATGACTGTACAGAGATTTCGTAAATAGCTCAGCATATGCTATGATGTTTACTGAGTTTGGGGGTACAATTTAGCCAAGGTATTGCTTAGTAGAGAGAGGTTAGCCTTGGAATAGTTCCTAAAGGTTTTTACTTATGCTGGATCCCCAGATTTAATTTTTATTTCAAGTAATACTGCCTTATGGTCAGATCTGATGAATGAAGACATTATACTGGGTGAGGAACATTGCCCCCCCCCCATGTTCATGAGTACAAGGTCAAGGATTTTTGTACCCTGGTAAGAGAATGGACCAGATGCTCAGGATGTTAGTATTAACAACATTAAGGAATCACTGGGTTTGTGTATTAGAAGTGGAATTAGTTTGTGTATTAGAAGGATACGTACCCAAAGAATGGCGTACGGCAACTGTGGTCCCACTCCACAAAGGCGGTGCTTCTACGGACCCTGGAAATTACCGCCCCATAAGCTTGACGAGCCTTGTCTGCAAAGCTATGGAGAGGATCATAATGGAACTCATAAATAAAGACATTGGGGACCTACAGACACTGGATCCTACCCAATTTGGCTTTGTCAAGGGCAGATCCTGCCTCTTGAACTTGGTCGACTTTTTCGAAACAGTCACTAAGGCCATTGATGAGGGTAAGGCAGTTCACACAGCCTACCTTGACCTAGAAAAAGCATTCGACACAATACCCCACTCGGGCATCATAGAAAAGCTCACCAGCTTAGATGTAAACCCATATGTCACAAGATGGGTTGCAAACTGGGTCAAGGACAGAACACACAGGGTTAGAGTTGCTGGTGCCATGTCAGACTCTAAGCCGGTCACGAGCAGTGTCCCACAGGGCTCAGTCCTGGGCCCCCTCTTGTTCGGCATTTATTTTTCTGAAGTGCAGGCAAACATAGGGGGGGATTGTGGCTGACAAAATTTGCAGATGACTGCAAACTGGGCACCATAATTGACACTCCATCAGACACAGACATCCTCCAGAAAGGTCTCATAGAAATGGATAACTGGTGCCAGAGCCATGGCCTTAAGCTAAATGCCAAAAAATGTATAGTCATACCCTTTGGGAAAAACAAGGTAACCCTAATTACCACATAGGTGGTAATCCATTAAACACGGAAGAAGTTATCAGGGACCTGGGGACCCAAGTTGACAGTAACCTCTCTTTTGACACTCACATTGTTAAAGTGGTTAGGAAGACCTTCTACATTGCCCACCTGATCATGAAGGGATTCACATCCAGATCAGGAGAGGTCATTGTACCCCTGTACTCTTCACTTATCAGACCAATGATTGAGTACAACGCCCCATTCAGAATGTACCTCACCCGACACCTGCAGCAGTTGGAAAGACCCCAAAAGTTCCTCACCAAAAGGATAAAGGCTCAAACATATGTCATACGATGCCCGACTGAAGAAACTCCAGCTCTATTCAGTTGCATACCGTCTGCTCAGAGGTGATCTGTGCCTGACATACAAGGCCATGTCCAACCCGGAATTAATGGACATGCTCCACCTCAAAAAATCCAAATCCACCAGAGCCACGAGAGCAAGAGACTTAAACCTCAACATGGATATAAATAGGACGTGCTGGAGGGACAGATTCATCACCCAGAGACTCCCTACACTATGGAACAGAATCCCAGTCCACGTGAGGCAGAGCCCCTCACTGACTCTGTTCAAGAGAAATCTTGACGAGTGGATGGGAGATCGTAGGTTTACCCCGGGAATCATCTCTGTATCACTGCTGGACAGAGGCACAGCAAACTAATGGGTATAGTATTCTCATCCTAAGGGGTGGTGAAAGCCACACACACTCTGGCTAGGCTTATAAATGCCCTAGGGCAGATAGCCTAGTATGAACCTATGAACCTATGTAGGAGTCCCAGTCTATAGAAGGATAGTTGAAATCCCCCATGAATATTGTATTGGATTGAATGGTGAGGGACTGTAGTGCCTACAGATAGGTATGAGTTTCCAGGGGCATGGAGGGGGACCTGTCGTTGTGCAAATATTTTATATGCTCTATTAATTATCACTTTTATTTTTTTAGCAGCAGCTTGTGCTCTAGATTCAACTCAAAACTCTGTCAGAACAGGTCTTTCACTTAAGATGTCCTTATCCCTTTGTTTGCCTGTACTCTGTATGAATTCCTAATAGAGAAGGCAATACAGTCTTTAGCATGTAGTCCAAATGTCTTCTTGGCCTCTTTCCTCTCTGTTACCTTTCCCTCTCTTGTTGTTTGTTCCTAATAACTTGGTTCATTTGTCGGTTTTCTCCAGTAAATCCCAGCAACCTCTTGCCTTTTATCTATAGCCCTAATTGCAGTGATCCCTGCCTGCAAAATCTTTCACCATTTTCGTGTTGGCTTAGTTCTTACAATATTTTCTCCTACTTCATGAATATAATATTCTATGTGGTGGTGATTTTCCATAAGAATCTGGATTCAAAATCCCAGTCTCTCTATTTCGTGAATTTCCCCCTGCTTCATCATCCCTTTCCACTTTGAATTATAGCTTTCTGCTTACATTAAGTATATGAGCCTTAACCGTGTCGCTCTAAAGTATCCCTTCAAATCAGGTAATCCTAAACCACCCTGTCCTTTTCAAAGGATCAGTTTATCCCACTTGACTTTTGCCCTTTTCCCCTACTAACCTCTGCAAAATTTTAAATGAGAAGGTGTTTTGTTTTTTGACCCATGAAGATATGAAATGCTCAAGCTGCTTCATCATGCAAGTAATTACCATCCTGGCATATGGCTCACAAATGATCATTCAGGGAGCAGCATTGTTTAAGGGGCGTGGCCTGGTCAGCAGTTTAAGGAAGTGTATGGACAGCAATGTGTAGATGTGGGTGTGGCATGTGGGCGTGGCTTGTGGGTGTGGCTTGTTGGGGGCAGCAGTCTAGGAGCTGAGTACAAATCTGAAAATCCTGGCTACACCCCTGAACATATATATGTACTTGTTACCTTGGCTGATGTCAAACATAGCATTTTTTGGAAGAACCATATTGCAATACATTATATTAATAATTTATGTTATGCGTGGTAATGACTCATGGACATATTCTTTGAATTTCTACAAATATGGCTGTAATCCCTAAAGCTCTGATAACATCATCTGTTGAACAACAGTGTTTGGAGAGCAGTATCTGTTTGTTTACAAGTAACATGTTGTTGTTGTGTCTTTCAGCTTTTCCCGGTTAGGGGTCGCCACAGCGGAACTCTGGTCCGCTAATGATTGGCAGTAGATTTTTACATGCCGAGTTGCCGGCCCTGATGCACAACCTTCAATGAAGGTATGCCCATTCATGCATGTCTTCACACAGAAGATGCTCTAGTTGAGAATCAAACAGGACAACGTCTTACTGTGAGGTGACAACACTACCGCAGCACCACCACCACAGTTTTACAAGTAACATGTACTAACTGTTAATTCAGTTTGAAAGGAAATCGGCCAGTATGTCTACATTTTGCTGTGCTGTGTGTTCAGATTTAGAAAAGGAACACATATATCTGAAATTGTTATCTTGCTTTAATATATCAATAGCATTTATTTACAGAAGCATATTACACTGATTAATGTTAACATATATTTTGAGAGTAGTTGCGACTAACTTGGTTATTCATTGAATTCCTACGGATATCTCTATAATCTGTAACATTCCATTAGCATCAGCTAATTAACTGTGGGAGTAGTACTTCTTGATAAATCCTGTTATGTGTTTAGCAGAACATCATCCTCAAATTTTTGAGGGACTGGGATGGGAAGACTAACAGCTGAAATGAAGAACAGTGAATATGTATGTATGTATTTTCCTACTAAGGTACAATTTAACAAGCAATAATGGTCCTCACACATACCTTTCTGTGTCTCTAATGTACAGCAACATGTATGGTTCTGTTTACAGAAGTTTTATGCTACGTGACACTTTCACACTGCCTGAGAAATGTATGTTCTGTATTACAATTACTGTATCTAAACACAGTGTTAGCTTGAATGCATTTTTCTAGCTGTTTAGCTGTATGAGTAGCATATGTTCATACTTTGCTGTCTGAAGTCAAGAGCATTATTATTTGGCCAGCTCCCATCAAGATGATGTTGTAGTATAAAATGTTTTCACTGCCTGTAAAACATGTGTTTTTTTTGGTTAAGATGTGTTAGTTAAGTACATAGTTCTTGGGGTGGAGTCTGGATGTAGATTATGGTTTCAGGTTTGAATCTCATGACTTGCAATCTGTGTTTAAAGACATTAACCCCTGGATGTAAAAATGTCAACTGTGTATTGTGCTTATCTAATATTCTTCTAAAAGAAAATGTCTGCAAACTGTATTGAGAAATGTGTTATTTGAGGAATACATTTTTCATACATTCTATTTTTTCAGATGACAAGGAACACAGTGAGAACAGAGCCATGTCCATCAATCTGATGCACAGACTTGAGGATCAGCAAGGGAGAGAGAGAGAGAGAGAGAGAGAGAGAGAGAGAGAGATAGAAAGATGTTGCTTTTTTATATATTTTAGGAACTGAAATGAATCTTCCCCTGTTTTCAGCCCTGTATTTTTCACATTAACATGCTTATTGAGTAGAATGCAGGAATACCCATCATGCATCAGTAAGGTATATGAAATCCTCACATGGTAGCTGTACTTATAACTGTGGAAAAATTATAACAATGTTGATGTTTTATGTATCTTTGAACAATTTGTTCATCACATATTTTTTTAAATGTACTTTACAACATAAATAACATTTGCTTTTGTGTATCTGTCACACATCTTCTAAAGTAGATGCTTTACATGTAAGTGTTTTGACTAGTGCTTATGCGGCATGATTTGGTAGACTTGTATGTCTGGCTATGATTTCTGATGATTGGTCTATTGTGTCAATGTTTGTACTGCTGTTTGCAGATTGTGTGGCATAACCTTCAGTTCAACATTGGTATTGTATCTGCTTCTGACAACTTAGGTGTTTTTGTAGGAACATGCTTATAGATCTGGTTGACTGATACTTGGGAGCAGATACCCATATGATTACAGCAGTTTATATTTAGCACAGCCTGTGGTTCAACATTAGTATTGTATCTGCCTCAGACTTTTGCAGAAACACAGTTTTGCATCTGCCTCAAACTTTTGCAAAAACACAGTTATAGGTTAGGTTGACTGAAACTTGAGCAGATACCCATGTAATTGCAGCAATCCACATTCAGCATACCCTGCAGGTCAACATTGGTATTGCCCTCTAACCTCTTGGGTGTTTTTTTAAACACAGTGTTACAGCCTAGGTTGACTGACACTTGAGCATATACCCATTTGACTGTGACAGATATGCATCAGCAAGCATTTTCAATTTTTTTTATTTTTCAGTTTACCAATTGCTGCTTGTTTTTTGTAGATAATGAATACAGTTGTACATATACAATACTTTTAGTAATAGATATACTAGATTCTCATATGTTAACAGTTGTGCTGATTGAACATATCAAATTGCTTGTAGTGTTGTATTCATTATATTGGTATGTGTTCAGCCAAGTCTCAGAAATTTGTCATATGGCTTGCCTATTGCCCACAATATTGCCAGATCACTTTCTCCTCATTTTAACAATGACATGTTATGGCTGATCTTATAAATCATTGAATCCAGACAGAACAATATATTGATTTGAGCATTCATGCATTTTTTACAAAGCTAATGACCCGTGTGTGTGTGTGTGTGTGTGTGTGTGTGTGTGTGTGTGTGTGTGTGTGTGTGTGTGTGCGTGCACGTGCACGCACGTGTGTGTGTGTATGTATCTAAGCTTATAGAATCATTCAGATAAGACTACTGTTGTCCTTTTTAGGAGTACTACATATAGGGCCACAGGTAACTCTGTCCATAATGGATGTGTCTCAGCCCCTGTGTAAATCATCATCGTAATCATATTCTGTTGTGCTGTGATATTCATGGGACTGTTCTGTGTGATAGACATTTGCTTTTCTTTTTTGTTGTGTTTTGCAATTAATCTTCACAGAGCATGGTACCCATGGACGTCCTGTAATCCAAACACAGTGATGTGCACCTGCAAGCCATCTGCCAGATTCTTCCGAGGAGGACAGTGACGATGATGGTGACAATGATGCCAAGGCACCTGGACCTACCCCTGCCTGTGACATCCTGCCTGCACTTCAGAGGAGACACTGACACAACTGGGATAGAGATGATTTTTGAGAGGAGATCTGGGAGCTCATGACTGATGAGTTCCAAATACAGATGAGGGACATGATGGGGACCTTCTTTGAGGATATGGAATGGACTATGCAGGATTCATTCAGGGTGATAGTCATGAGATCATTCAAGAGTCTGATTCCCATCAGCCTGGTCCCCTGGTCAGTGAGTATTGTCTGTGTGTTCCACTTGTGTTATGCTGCCAACATGGTCATTGCCATTTCATTGCTTGGACTGTATATGCACTCTGGTACATGCATGCCATGCATCTGTAATGCTTATATGTTATTATCATGTGACATTTACTTTGGTTTCAATGAGTGCTTGCACCATACCTCTCAACCCGAAACATCAAAAATCTGGACAAGGTCCTTGAAAAATAGGTACAAATCTGTACATTGATTAACATAAAAATTTGCATGCATAATTAAGTAACCCCACCCACTCTAGCAGAATTGTGGGATACCAACATTCAAATGCAAACTGAAGAACAGATAACCAAAATATGGCCCCAGAGTAGCCACACTAGCATTGCTGTGTGTCAGTGTGTGTCTAATTAATTTCAGATAAAGCCACCAACATCAACACTATAAAAACATTTTTAACATACACTTAAAACACACTATGACTTCAAAAATCTGGTACCGGGACTGTGGTGCCTACTGCTACAACACTGGAGAAAATGCCCGGCTATCTTCCATTCACAAAATGCTTTAAATTCTTAATCCTCTGATCGGGCTGGAAACCAAGAATTTGCACTATCACTGTGAAGGCCATTACAAAGAGTGAATAAGCTTCAATTTTTTACACACTGTTAATAATACTAACTTTAACCCAGCATCCTAAACCATATAACAGGAACCATCTTTAGCAGTTTAGGACAGAAACAAACATTTTTGATGATAAAAGACATAACAGCTTCCATCTAGAGAGAAACTGATCCAGCTATGCATTTATTTGTAGCCAATTGCACCAAATGAGGCCACCAGTTAAACAAATTATCAAATTTTTACAGAAGGA
The DNA here is from genome assembly GCF_019279795.1 of Protopterus annectens. Taxonomy (NCBI): domain Eukaryota; kingdom Metazoa; phylum Chordata; order Ceratodontiformes; family Protopteridae; genus Protopterus; species Protopterus annectens. The sequence continues at coordinate 501,453,880 of NC_056733.1, forward strand.
AGGATTGGCACAATCATAGAATCAATGAATATCCAAAATGGAAAGCAATTCTATCAAGATTCCCATATTCAGGCAATTTACAACTGTGGTGGTCCTACCACAACAACCTGGTAGATCCAGGCCCAAACCAAACATGCCTGCTTGAACATATTATGCAAGTCTTCACTCTACTGCATGACATGGGTGGCCAGATATCACAAACAAATGGGCCAGAGTACCCAAAGCCATCTGTCATCCCAATGAGCCCCCTGAAATCAACACTGACTTTCTGCTTACCATCAAGATTTGTGCAATTTAGGCTATCAGTCCAAGTTTCTTACTAAAGAAAAAGAAAAAAAAAATCAGAAACCTTCAATGGAGCAAACATGACATGTCTACCAACCACTACTTCAGGCATATCCCTTCTGGGTCGCCAAAAACTGTTTAATAAGTTGCATCCCCCACTACACACACACACACACACACACACACACACACACACACACACACACACACACACACACACACACACACACGTGCATTTACAATGATCAGTGGGTGGGCTTCAAGTATCTCTTTAACTGCACTGAAATTTTAGACACCTGAAGGCCCTCAAACACCTTTACTAGCTCATCTCACTTCCCGTCCCATCAGCTGCTCCCCTACCCACATTTGTTGCAATCATTTTTTTTTAATCTACTCATATGATCACAGATAAATACTAAGCTAGACTATTACAAACCTAGGCAATAAGCAGAGGATATAATCAAACCCTGAACCTTGTAATGGTGAGATAAAGACCTCAACCATTATGCCAACCACTCCTCTGTAAAATCACTTTATACATACATTTTGCGTATTACAGTTATGCTCAATAATTCATGTATACATTCACATGCAAGCTTACAATGTTGCACACAAAACCCATCTCATGATTAAATGCATGGGGCAGACACTAGTGATCCTACATTATACTCGGCACTGCATCTTACAAGAAGAGGAATATAAACCAAGAACACTGCTCTGGACAGCTAATAAGCTACACTTAAATGTCTTACGGGTGCAAAAAGACACAATCAACAAGTCAGAGGAGAAATACTTGCATTCTGCCTCACCAGGTGGAAGTCATCAGGGCAGATTTCATGACTGCACATTCTTTCTGCAACATAAACACAAAACCACCGCATGCTCACTGATGCTGTACTTTTTATGAAGCCTGCTATGTTTAATGAACCTACAACTACAAGAACCCAATAATCACAAGCTACACGGAACTCAGTTGATCAGGACAGAAATCACTGCCTGTCTACTACTCCTGCAAGGCAGGCTCATCATTTCCACTTCTCTAACAAGTTATATCCGAAACTTTACAACAACAACCACACACTACCCTTCCTTTGCAAGGTTTGGATGCTATAACAAAGTACATTTTTTACTCTTACAGAAAGCCAGATGACTCTGTAACTGTACACACTTGAAAACTGGTGTCCTGCTTTCTCAGAATGTTTACAAAGCATAGGTTCATAGGTTCATAGGTTCATACTAGGCTATCTGCCCGAGGGCATTTACAAGCCTAGCCCATAGTTTTGTGGCTTACGCCACCCCTTTAGTATGGGGAACTATACCCATTATTTTGCTGTGCCTCTGTTGAGCAGTGACACTGAGGTAATCCCTGGGGTATATCTGCGATCTCCCATCCATTGGTCAAGATTTCTCTTGAACAAGGCCAGCGAGGTGCTCTGCCTCACATATACCGGGATTTTATTCCACAGCATAGGAGTCTTTGGGTGATGAATCTATCCCTCCAGCACGTCCTATTAATAGCCGTGTCGAGGTTTAAGTCTCCGCCCTTGTGGCTCTGACGGATCTAGATTTTTGAGGTGAAGCATATTCATCAAATCTGGGTTTGACATGGCCTTGTATGTTAGGCAAAGGTCACCTCTGAGCAAGCGGTGCGACTGAATAGAGCTGGAGTTCTTTCAGTCGGGCAGCATAGGACAGATGTTTGAGACCCTTTATCCTTTTGGTGAGGAACTTTGTGGCCTCTCCAGCTGCTGCAAGTGTCGGGTCAGATACATTCCGAATGGGGCATTGTACTCAATCATTGGTCTGATGAGTGATGAGTATAGGGAGACTATGACCTCCCTTGATCTAGATGAGAATCCCTTCATGATAAGGTGGGCAATGTAGAAGGTCTTCCTAACTACTTTACCTACATGGGTGTCGAATGACAGACTACTATCAACCTGGGTCCCCAGGTCCCTGATAACTTCTTCTGTGCTCAGTGGATTGCCACCTATTTGGTAGCTAGGGGTAACCTTGTTTTTCCCGAAGGGTATGACTATGCATTTTTTGGCATTTAACTTTAGGCCATGGCTCTGGCACCAGTTATCCGTTTCTGTGAGACCCTTCTGAAGGATATCTGTGTCAGATGTGTTTTCTACTATGGCGCCTTTGCAGTCATCTGCAAACTTTGTCAGCCATAACCCTCCTGTGTTTGCTTGTACTTCGGAAAAGTAGATGCCAAACAAGAGTGGGCCCAGGACTGAGCCCTCTGGTACACCACTTGTGACAGGCTTTGAGTCTGACATGGCGCCAGCAACTCTGACCCTGTGGGTTCTGTCACTCAGCCAGTTTGCAACCCATCTTGTGATGTATGGGTTAACATTTAAGCTGATGAGTTTTTCAATGATACCCGAGTGGGGTATTGTATTGAAGGCCTTCGCCAGATCGAGGTAGGCTGTATGGACAGCCTTTCCCTCATCAATGGCTTTGGTGACTGTTTCGAAAAAGTCAACCAAGTTTAGAAGGCATGATCTGCCTTTGACAAAGCCAAACTGGGATGGATCCAAAGTCTGCAAATTCCTATGTCTTTATTTATGAGGTCCATTATGATCCTCTCCATGTCTTTGCAGATAAGGCTTGTCAAGCTAATGGGCCGGTAATTTCCAGGGTCGGTGGAGGCACCACCTTTGTGAAGTGGGACCATAGCTGCAGAGCGCCACTCCCTGGTAATCCAGAGGTAAGACTATGATTAAACAGCTGTCCTAGCTGTGGGTTTAATTCCTCGTTGAGTTCGTGGAGCACACAGCCGGGGACACCATCAGGTCCCATGGATGCTGTGTTTATTGCTTTGGAGAGAGCAGTTCTCACTTGGGCGTTGGAGATGTTTGGGGGCTGCAATCGCTTGGTATAGATATCTCTCCTTTTGGGGGGGGGAGTTTGCACTGAACCTGTCAGCCAGTATGTTGGCAATGTCTGTAGGATCAGTAATCTTCACATCATTTTGAACTAGTTCTGAGCATATCTGGGAGTTTCCTCCCAGGTTTCTAACATAGCTAAAGAAGGCCTTATGATTGTCTTTTGAGTCTTTAGCTATTTTTCTCTCAAATTTTGCTTTGGATGATTTTATGAGAGCTCTTAGTTTTTTACTTATAGTGATCAAGGGTGTCTTACCTTTTAAGGATTTTGCTCTATCTTGTAGTAGCTTCCTCCTTTTGTTGTAGAGTTTGTTTATGGCTGGGGTCCACCAGACTGGACGCTTGCCTTTGGTACAAAGAGTCTTTGTTTTGCTTGGGATTGCCTTATCCATGCAGTCCTGCAGGTGCTGGTAGAAGGCATTTGTAAGTGATTCAGCGGCTTGAGTATTGTTTTCCGCTCGGGGGCCTTAAAGGAGACCACACTAGTCTTTAGAAGTGTGAAGTCGGCTTTTCGAAGTTCTTTACTGTGGTCTTTTTATTTCAGGTGGGGTGGGATGAGGACCTCCAGCGAGATTAGTTTGTGATCTGATCTCACCAGTGAGGGTATACTTCCGGTGTTGAACATTGTGCTCCCATGTTCGTGATGATGAGATCAAGTATGTTTTCTCCTCTTGTGGGGATGGTGACTAGTTGTTCCATGGCATTTGAGTTTATGAATTCCAGGAACTTTTGGGCTAGGGTGTTTGGGCTTGAGTAGTGTTCCCAGTCTATATTAGGGTAATTGAAGTCACCTAGTATGATGGTGTTTGGTGATACATTTATCCTCTAGTGTTTTCAGGAAGGCCATGTGAGGTTCCTGAGTTTGTGAGGGTGGCCTGTAACATGCTACAATTTGCAGAGCAGTCTTGCCTATGGTTAATTGCACCTGGATGGTCTCCGATGCATCGTTGCCACCAGTCTTGAGGTGTGGGTGTCTTTGATGAATATGGATACCCTCCTTTCTTGGTATTGTCCGGATTTTGGGGCGGAGCATGATAAGAGGTAAAACCTGATAGTGCTGGGGTGCTCTCAGGAGCCTTGAACCAGGTTTCTGTCACTGCACAGACATCGATGTTCTCCATACTGAGAAGGGCCTCGAGTGCGTGCATTTTGAGATTTAGACTTCTGGCATTGAGCAGCATTACCCTTAGTTTTTTCCTTTTTGTGTTCTAGGGTGGTAGGTTTAGAATTTGAGCCTTGCCTAAAAAGGCACTATGGGGTGGCAAGAGCCTTTGCCAATATCCGAATCCCAGGGTGACAGGTGCAAGCCGCCCCTTGCAAGCAGCGTGGCTTGTCCAGCATGTCATCCCAGGCAGACAGACATTGGATCCCCTTTGAATGACACCAGAGTTTAAGCCAATTGTTAAAGCTGATCATCTTATCTCTGTATTGTGGCATCATTTTTGGTGAAGGTAGGATACTGCTCAAGGTCAGGGTCATACCTGCCTGGGCTACATAATCAGAGAGCTCCTCAATGTCTCTTTTCATGTAGTCCAAGGAGGTACGTCTCAGGTCGTTTACACCAGCGTGGACAATGACTGAGTCGTATTTGTACCTGCTGTTAAGAGACCTGAGTGCTTGCGTTATGTGGCGGATTCTAGCGCCCGACAGGCAGCTTACTGTGACCTTCTCCTTACTCAGTCTGGTGGCGGGACGTCAGTGTGTCTGACTATGGAGTCACCAATGACTAGTGTGTCTGGCATTGTGTTTGGCCTTAAGGGCTGTGACTGTTTGACACTCTGACTGTGAGGTCTATGTGTTGCAGGTGTTGTGTTCTGAGGTGGTGGTTGTTTGGGTGTCTGCTTTGGTGGCCTCTGCTGTTTTGGTAGATTTTTGATCAGAGCCAGTATGTCTTTGTGTGTTTATGTGTATGATTTGAGGTTGTGATGGTACTATGTGAGACTGGGTCTATAGTGTGTGTGGTAACCTTCTCCTCCTGACTGGTCTTGCCAGTCCTATGTTGAGAGAGCTCAGCCTCCAGTTTGGCCGTATAGTTGCATCTCTCGCATGTATTTGTGTTTTGTGGGAGGAGGAGAGGGTTGTCTGTGTACATGAGGCAATTGTAACATTGCCTCAATATTCCCAGGTTCACCAGCTGAGCAGGAGAGGACACTAGCAACTGATCCCTCGACATGCTAGAAGGACTAGACAAAAAACTTTAAAAGAGATTCCGGGGGATGTGGGTGACCGAGAAATGGGGATTTGCCTTTTTGGGGTGCTATCTATAAGAGTGCCATATCAAGATAATAAGTACTGTAGGAGCAAGTGCTAGGTTTAACAGATAGAGAAAAGTCTACTTGGAGTCAAGTAGAGATGATCTTTTTAGGTATTAGAGAAAGTGCTAGTAACAGGGATGCTTAAAGGTAAGATTGAAAAGAATGCACTCTGCAGTGTGCACTAGAGAAGTTAGATATGAAAGTAGGTAACTTGAGTTTTACCTGTTTTAAAAGTTAAGGTTTAGTGGAGAGTTACTATTTTTAAAACAGCAAGATGGACTGAAAGGGGTGGTTACTTTTGTATTTTGGTACTATGAAATACTGTAGGATGGCCAATAAATTTAAATAATTGAAGGGTGGGATTTCAAAAGTGATGGTTTTGTGATTACTCACATAAGCCAGTGAAAGTAGAGAGAAATGAGATATATGGTCAGATTAACATAAGAGGCGGGCAACTAGAAAGACAGTGGTATTTAACAAGACAACTTAAATGGGTGGGAGGGAGGAAAAAAATTCTGCCTGACTCAGAACAGAGAGAGCTGTGGTCTCTTTTGAAGTTTTAATATGCTGTTAAAACAGAATGCAAGCAAAACACAAGATAAAGAAAACAAACTACAGTATTCAAAATATAGAAAGGCAATACAGAAATACAAAAAATAACAGCAAACTAACCTTTCCTTCACAGCAAAGTGTAGCAGAGTCTGGATGAGCCTTTCTGGTTTTATGTTTGTTTCATAGGAAACAATAAACAAGCAGCTAATCTCCCGCCTGGAAAGACCAATTATCAGTTACAGCCCAAAAAATAAATGCTGGAAGTGACACTTCTCACTAAATGCTCACGGTCACATCTCTGTTTCCCTTAAGGCTCACACACTCCTATAAGAGCGGAAAGGCTGGTAGCTGCAGCGTGTACTTGCAAAAAGCAGATTCAATGAGGAGTTACCAGAAGGGAAGGCAGAGGTACAAGACACCCACCACACAAGGCTGAATAAGCTGCCAGCTCACCGTAAAGGCAGGTTAGGGAAAGGCATGCCACTCACATACACTAGAAAGACAGTACTGAGCCAATGCATGCCCTAACCGGGGACTGGCTGGAGTGCTGTCTGCACTTTGTGAGTTATGGCTGTTGTCAAAACACTCACAGCACTCTTCCTCTTTGCTGATGCCTCACTACAGATCCAATTGGCCCAGTATATACCATTTGAACTGCTCGGTTACTGACTTTTGAGTCTCTGTTGCAGAGTGCCATGGCTGCCTGTGCCTGCCTGCAGTTGGTCTCGATCAGAATATATGTTAAAAAAACATGGGCAGCAGTAAATAATACAAAACACAGGCAGTGCAGCAGATAAAGTCCAGAGACTGACTTATAGCCTAGTTAAACAGTTTTTAAGGGCACAATTACCAGAATATGTTACAGGCAGCACAACAAAACATGATGGGCAGCAGATAAAGTCCAGAGACTGACTTACAGACCAGTTAAACAGTTTTTAATGCACAATTATGGGGTGCAGATAAACAATGTATACACAACAAACAGTCTGGAGACAAACTACGGACTTTTGCACGTGCACAGTTAACTATGGGCCCAATATATAACAGTTGTTTTCTTATCTGGAGGCTGGGACATGTGGGCAAACTCTGCAAAATTTAAATTATGCCACCTGCCATCACTGAGTCCAACAGGCAGTAATTGATGTCATCACACAAGCCCCTGTAGGCTGGTCTTGTGTGGTGACATCAGCCAAAAATTTAAAGAGGTAATACAAAAAAAAAGAAAGACTGGGAAATTCGGAAATTAAGGGGCCACTCGGGAATTCTTGGCACCCCAATATTTTGCTCTCAAAACTGGTAAATACTGAGGAATTTGGTATGGTTGAGAGGTCTGGCTTGCACACATTAACACATAACACTTTCCACATGGTAGGCAATAAAATTTGTGTTACTGGGCAACTGCTAGATAACATATGTTATCCACACTCCTCAATAACATTGTGATGTGCCCTGCATTTCTGTTTTGCTATATCAGGTATGTGCCACATACAGACATGTCATTCCGCATGTGTTTTGGATGACAGTTGTCATGATGTCCCACTGTCATGATATAGTGTTGTGTCATGGTTTGGCAATACTGATGACAAGTGTAATCATATACAGGTATATGCTGTCTATGTGCATTCCTCTTTTGATAACTATATCAAAAAGCAGTGTAATGTTAATTTGTACACAATGCTACGGATAACACATTCTTTCACAGTACATTATACCATGTTTGTTGTATGTAGCATTTCCACACCCATGATATTGTGACATTGGTTTACTCCTTCCAAAAATAGTTGTACATGTTAAATGACTGTACATTTGTGTGCACATAGTTGGATATATACTGACACATAAAGATACCTTTGACATGAGCATTCAGTGATTTACAGCCAATGTACTGTAATGATGCTCACACGAGTGTCCTCTGCTCCATAAGAGCAGGGTGGTTGACATACACCTGCAGTTCTTTAGTTGATGTTTGATATATGTGCATGTGCCATTTAACATACATTTTCCATTTGGTTAAATGTATGTCTGTGTGGCTTCTATAGCACCATGTGTGCTTTACACATGCATTTGCACTGTGTCAGCTTGCCTGCATTACCCTGATGTGGGCCAAGGTTGTCTACCTCCTTCCCACCTTCACATTTCTCTATTATTTGTTGCAGGTATAGTTTCCTTTGTTAATACTATTGATCATTGCCATTTATTAATTTGACACAGTGAACATGTGCTACATGTATGCCCATTGTACAATGCATGACATGTGCACATAAGTTGCTAGCTAATGCTTGCATAACTTCCTTGTTCTCATATACTTGTGCATTACCCAGTGTAGATTTTTCCCATCCATGAGCACAACCTGCAATATTCATTATGCTGTACTGTTACAGTTTTGAACATATTACTGCATCATTGGTGTATGTATGTATATTGACCTTGATTTTATGTACATTACATTTATGCCACTAACAGACATACATACACATCTACACGTTTGTGTTACCTTTGGCATGGTATATGTGTGTAACATGCACAGATTCCATTATGCATTTGTTTTATTTGTGTACACCTACTTGTGTATGTAACAACATCTGCTGTTCTTCTGAAGTACTTCTGTTTGGCACTCTGCTTGGTTATTTGCCTTCCACATGCATGATCACAGGTTTGTTTCTGTCCTCTGGAATTATCTGCTATTGCGAGACCTGCATTTGCTCATCTGTGATGTTGCTTGGCTTATGTGTGCACTGCTGATGGACTAATTGGATATGTGTATATTTATCCATTGTGTACTGTGATCCTATTGTATTACCCAGGAATGCACAGCTACAATTTTTCATACAGATCCAGGTATGACTGCCACACAGTTTGTGACATGTTGTAGCATAATAGTGCATAGATAGATATGTATTTCTGCATTTCACCATGGCTGGTATGTATCCCCATCCTGTTTGTCAACTTTCCATTGCCCATGTTGTGCAGTGTGCTATCTGTGTAACTTACCTCTCCATACTGTTTTTTTTTCAACCTTTGTCTGACTTGTGTTGTGCTATGTATTCTCTGGCTATATCTGCTGTGATGACCTTCACCAACTCTTTCCCAATGTTTACCTTTCCTTCTATTCTTATAAAAAAATGGGGCCTATTCTCACCAAAAAAATAAATGTCCATGCCCCTCTGACTTTCCCTCAGATTTTCCTATTCCAGCATTCCTCTTGTGTGTCCCTCTTCTTCACCCAAACCCCACATCTTCTTGTCTATCTCCCACTTTCCTTGGGTGTGTGCATTACTTGTGTCCCTCACACAAGTCCTGAACCCATTGTTAGCAACTGTTAGCTGTGGTAATGTGGCCATGACTGCCCTTCTCCTTTACTTTTATATTAGAAAATGTACGTATTTCTTAATTCTAAGACAATATATTTTAGTGGTACATGTATTATGTAGATATCCATAGTTGTCTGTCAGTTTACTGTAAAGAGTAATGTAAGTACATATTACAAATAGCCTTGCAGCTTTGAAGCACATATGAGTTAGTGGATGACATATGGAAATATCCATAGTTGTCTGAGATGTTTCTGTGTCTACTCTTGCAGCTATATGTAACAATTTTTTTTATCATAACGGAGTCAGTTATATTCTGTAGCTGTCCTTAACCTTACTGTACAGATTTTGTTATATTTCTATACTACTATCATGATTTTTGAGTTGTGATCATCTTTCCTTTAAGTTTGGTACTGTACAACATGACTGGACAACCATTTCTTATCAATTACAGATTACTTTGTATCTGCTGGTTTTGTGCTGATATCAGTGTAATGCATCAAATTTTGCAAACGTTACAGAATCCAGCCTATTGTTTTGCATTTTTTTATTTCTACCAAACTAATATGTCTTATGAGAACTGAATGAAAAAGAATTCGGAAATAATCTGCAATGTATTTGTGGAGTGTTATCTGGAAACAAGGAAAACAGAAAACAACTTTGTGAAAGTTAATGACATTTCTGAAGAAAAAAAATGAAATGTAAGAGAAATAAAGAATTATAAATCCCTATCACAGAATTATAATATGTTGGCAAGGATCCTTCATAAAAGGCTTATTAAGGATTGTGGAGAACACCCCTGTAAAGACATATGTAATATCTAGCAAGAAAAAGTTGAGGACATTCTGATGGATTACACAAGCTATAACAGAGGTATAAGCTTGACAAATAGTGATAATAGTAAGTCTAGATATGGAGAAAGTATGTCATACTGTCACGCGTGGAGCTTTAGTAGATCATCGCTATGAGAAGGGAATAGATAAAATAACTTACTATAATAAATATATAAATATTCCATGATAAAAACCAAGATAAACTGATGCATGGTGGAGTCAGTGTTAATAACTAAGACTATTATAAATCAATAATCTCTTTAAGTTTAGTATTGGTTGCTTGTTGCTTGGCTGCAGTAATAAAAAAAAAAAAGTTTTGTATGCCAAACAGAATCAAGCTTGAAAGTTATCAGGAGTGAGTATTATAAACAATCTGACTTTTCTGGAAGATTTAATACTCTAGCAGATATTAAAGATAGGGTGTAACAAAGCCTACAAAAGAAAGACAAGAATATAGAAAGTCTGGGTTTGAAGTACTAAAGAAATGTAAAGATTATAGAAAAAAATATGAGCTGAGAAAGGTATAAACATTTCAGTAGAGAACATAGAAGTGGTGGGTATGGAATATTAGAATAAGAAGCATAACTGAATAATTGGAGAAAATTTCTTAAAACAACAAATAAAACACTACAGTTATGGAATTATGATAAAGCTATACCTTCCTTGGAAATGTATTATTTAAAACTGTTTGGGGGATTAGAGGCATCTGTTGGGAGATGGGAGATTATATCTGTGAGAGAATGATGAAAGAGAATCTCTGTTTAAAACTTAGATAAACCAGAGGAGTAATATGTTAATGTCAACTTTTAAATGTTATTTTGAGATTACATTTAAAACCAATTTAAAAATGGTAGCTATGCAGGGAAAAGGCTTGTGTGTTGCAATGAAATAAGTCCAAAGTAAAGAGTTAGATGATGTGAGCACATAAATAAAAGAAAATATACAGAATGGTTGGAAATGCAACATTGTAAGAAAAGCCAGAGAAGAAAGATTTCTGCCCTAATTTTGAATGAAATGTTTAAGAAACTAGTGTTATTGCAATCAAACAATAATTTGTAACAGCAACAGAAGGAGATGCTAGCAAAATGTAGTCAGAATTTTAGAAGCAGGGTGCAATGAAGCTAGAGAAGAGACATACAACACAATATGGCAGCAAAGAAAAATTATTAAAAAGGTATGTGGTTTATTTGTAAGCTAGCCCACACAAAGTTCCCCTGTTATACCTCTTAGTGCAAGAAATCTGAACAAAGCCTAAAATAATGGGAGAACAAACAACCAAAAATAGGGACAGGTTTTAAATACGGCTCTTACAAACTTAGTCACTAAAATAAATGTTTATACCACAAGTAGACTCCAAAGAACTTTTTTCCTAAGGTAAACAGCAAATGTTGGAGGCATGATGGGGAAGAAAATAATAATTGGGAACATTTTCTGGAAGTGTAATGAATTGGCAGACTTTAAAGATTCCCTGCAGACCGTTCTGTCAGAGATACTGGGTGAACAAATTGGTATAACTAAGGAAATGATTTTTTGAGCTGTGATACAGAATTGGAATTGTCTAAACATAGTAAGGCCTTGCTAAGTCTAATTATGGTGGCTGCCAAAGTATAAACCAGCTTTACTAGAAGTAGTGAATATAGAAACAGATATAAATTGAGTGGAACTGGGATCTTTATAAAAGGGTAGGAGCCAATTACATAGAAAAAAATGATAATTTGAGGAATAATATATGCAGAAGAGAAATGCTGTTTAAAAGAAGGCAAGATATGAATGAGCTACATATTGTATGACAATGACTGGATAGATTATAAGTGATGTATAATGTTTGCAACTAAAATTATGTCGATATGGTTTATTTTCATTTATATAAATGTATGATTGCCTATGTTTTTGTGATAATTCAGTAAAGACATTTCTTGTTTCAAAAAATAAAGATTTGTTTTAGCATGTGTTTTCTGAAGGGTATGAACTCTGAAACTCGACTGTTTGTCATTATTTAGTAACTTCAGTCTTCAGTGATTTGCAATAAAACCACAAAATTTATGAGGAATAGACCAAAAATATGAGGCAAAAATTTGGATGTTCAGTAACAATTTGGACAGTTGAGAGATATGTTAGTAAAGGGGGCAAGGGATGCATAAAGTAATGAAAAAGAGATTATGTATTAATGAAGGTTGTAAGAATATGTAAGAAACATTACAACTTTTTTTAGATTTGTGGAAGAGTACAAAGCAAATTAAACATAGTTTTTTTTGAAAGTATAACAAAAAGAGCAAATGCTTGAAGATATGTATAGCAACATTTTAGATAAGTTATAGGATAAACACATTATAGAGAATTTGGAATGGCAGATTTGTAGAGTCATGTTACAGGAATCAAGACATCAAACTTGCTTAAAGATACTAAACAAAGTTTGAAACAATTTAAAGAAACTCACTTACAAACATTTAACCGATAATGAGTACTCAGCACAAAACAAGTTAAGTCACAGTATATGGAGCAGGTATTTATAATTATCAAGTGTACCTGTGGTGGTGGTGCTGCAGTACCGTTGTCGCCTCACAGTAAGACGCTGTCCGGTTCGATTCTCAGCTAGAGCGTCTTCTGCGTGGAGACATGCGTGAATGGGCGTACCTTCGTTGAAGGTTGTGCATCAGGGCTGGTAACTCGGCATGTAAAAATCAACTACCAATCATTAGCGGACTGGAGTTCTGCTGTGGTGACCCCTAACCGGGAAAAGCCAAAAGACACAACAATGTGAATTATATTTTCTGTGCTTAATGTCATGTGGTATTTCAATAAACCCCCTACTTTTTTCTTATGGAACATTAACATCCATCAGAGCTATAACAAACTCAGGCAAATATGACCTTGGTTTAAAGTTCCATCAAAACGGTAGCACTTCCAGTGTTGCATTTTTAAATTAATGATCTCTTGCACTTAACAAATGCCTGGCATACACGCTTACCATGCATTTTCTGTAAAACTTAAATTTGAATTGCTTTTGTCATTAATGTGGTGCTAGGTTGATGCAAAGATAAAAATTTGGTTTAAAATCTGTTTTTTCTCTCTTATTTCATACTAGTAGCATAGTTGCTCTACAAAATGTATGTAAACTGGTGATGAAAGGAGGAACATATAAAACTTCAGTTGAAATGTAACTCTCTGTATTTCCTCAGCAAAGACTTAATTACTTGCATATAATTAAGTCACACAGACTTTGTGAAAATAAAATGTTATAAAATTCAGTTACAATGGACTTCAGATAAGCAACTGCTAACGCAAAAAAGCTGTCATTAATATTCAAATATGAAATTCTGTTAGGGGTCAGTTGTTTGTAAAAGTTAAAGAATTATTTTGCATAGTTGTGGGTTTAAAAAAGATACAAATATAAGCTGATATCATGTAGTTACACTTATTTATTTAACATTCATTTACCGGGAAAGTCCAACTAGGACAGAGCCTATTTTTAGCCGAGGCCCAAGGAGAAATGCTACAGACACATGTCTTTGAAATGTGGCAGAAAACCCATACAAAGGCCGGGAGGATATGCAGGCTCTGGACAGAAGGCACCCCAACCAAGAATCAAACAGGATAACCTCATGCTGTGAGGCGACAACACTTTCCACTGCACCACCCACTTGTTTTATTTTCTTTGGAAAATAAATAATATAATCTGGTTATCACTGAGATTTCTGAACAGAAATGAGGAAATGAAATGTATGAGTATTTGTGACTGAAAGCAGGAAACTCTCTTATTCTTAGTTTTAGTCTCTGCAGGGTGACCTTGGCGATATGGCTGTGAAAGTTTTGCTGTTCTTCTTTGTTAATTAACTGTTCTAACTTACAGTAGTTAGGGCCAATAATTATTCAGTAAGAAACAACAAAGATATATAGTTAGCTGTAGATCAAATCCTTCTTTATAATAATTGTCACTTTGATATTCCTTGTACACTTGCTCATTTCTTTGCATATTTGCTATCTAAAAAGGGAGTATTGAACACTATGGGTTGATAAAGCTCAAGTATCCACATTCTGAAGTTGTACAATCACTTGAGTCTACTCCAGTGAAATATTATTCTGTATGCATTGATATATGGCTAAATCAAGAGTGGTCTGGGCGACGGTATGACTGAGTCTCCAGACATTTCATGAGTGGTAGCAGTACTACCATGGCAGAAAAAAAAAGTTGTGGGGAATTGTGCAATCCATCCATGAAAAATTGTGTGTGAGAGAGTATGTATGTGTGTGTGTGTGTGTGTGTGTGTGTGTGTGTGTGTGTGTGTGTGTGTGTGTGAGGAAATAATTTTGTTTGAAAAGAAGTTACCATGGATAATGGGTACTAGAAGGTACTCTGGGACACTTTGAAAGTGGTAAGAAAGGAACCTGGGCTGCTAGGCCAAAGACTCAATTCTGTAACTGGCCAGTGTGCAGTCTATTCTTGGTGTGGCTATTGGAAGCCCATATAAAGGACAGCAGTGCATATCCCTTTATGCTGTTGGGACCAGGTTGTATTTTGTGAATTGATTATTGAATCAGACGTGTGTACAGTTCCTTTGTTTTACTTTAATCTGCTGATTACCAGTGGATTGTCTCTCTCTCTGGTACCTGCTTGGTATTTCCTTCACATCTGGTTGGCTGTAATGGGATTCAAGCCACATAGATACCATCTGAGCATGACAGTTATATGCAATACAAAGTATAACTGATCAAGTGAAGCTGTATAATGGATAATATACAATTGTTAATTTTAGTGCTTGTGAATAAATTCTGGTATCTCATCTTTTGTCATCATTTACAAATACTCTCTCTATGTTCTCTCATCTTATATAATGTACATTGCATTTGGCCAAAAGTTCAAGACACAAAACGTGCTGGGGTATGCCTTTGCCAAGATCATACATTCTTCTTTGAAATGAGGTTATTTGAAAAGAGACTTCCCATGACAGTTTTGCGCTTACATAGATAAGTTAGGTAGATGAGTATCAGATGTTACGTACTGATCATTTTATAATCCTAAATCTGATGAGCTCTAATCCTGAGTGTGATCAGCCCTAATCCTGAGTCTGATGAGCCCTAAACCTGAGTCTGATGAGCCTAAATAATCTACTGTACAAGGTTCCTGAGCTGCTGCTAAAGTGCTTTACCACAAACTTTCTCATTTTAAGCAATTGGGTGGACCTGAGATTAAAACATCACCATTTTCAATAACTTGCATTTGTTTTCACTTCAGCCTGGAAATCTGCTCAGCACAATATCTTTCATTTGAAACTATCCATATATTGTCTGTTCTTCTAGTTACAGTTAAGTTAATAATCAGCAGACCTGCCATTCTTCTTTCTATATATTTTAGTTTTCTGTAAAGCAGTTATATTATGCAATGTTTTGCAATTGCTTGTACAAAATAATTTTCTCCTGGTTTTCTCATATAAAAAGGTAATTTTCCATTGGGATTTTCCAGTTTTAGAAAAAATAAATAAAATTAATTACTTATATGCACTTTGATAAGAAGCTGGCTACTCACTTGGACATATACAGCATATTTTCACTTGGGAGGCATTAGCAGAAATCCAAGTTACATAAACCAGGCTGCAATCGTTATATGGCGTAACAAAGCTGCAGTGCATACAGCTGAAAAATAATATGTACGGAGATCTGTGTAATTCATAAAAATACATCTGTCAGGTCTTGTAATACCCTGTACATATACTCTACAGTCTCAAATGCCATAGTTCATTTGCCATCTTTGCCCTTTCCTCCCACCTTTTAACAAGATTATTTAAATGTCGTATTAAAATGGCATTTTTTGGAAGTCAGCATGTGCAGTTTCCATAAGTTACTGAATGTGGTTGTAGTGTTTTGGTTGGGTTGTAAGTATAGATATTCACAGTATCCTACCCCGGTAATACAATTAATAGAAGACCACCCTACAGCCTTCAAACTTAACTACTTGCTCTTTATTTTGTGTTATGCTATGTGTGAGTGAACTGTTTTTTTTTTTCTTTTTTCTTTTTTTATAATCTGTAATTCTTTTTCTTGCACTTCTATTCTTTTTAAAAATCTTGTTTCCTCGGTAAGTAAACTGCACTTAATGGCCTGCACCTCACCTTCTCCAAGTTATTTTTTATATCTTAAAAAAATCAGTTTACTATTAATCTGGATCATGTATGTCTTTCTTATTGTATTTATTATTTTACCTTCCAACTGAAAAAGGTAGTCTGAAGTTACATATTACTAGGCTAATCAGTTAAATTTGTATAAATATGCAAAGGCCAATTGATAATAAACCCATCTAAAACACCTGCTACCATTACTTGAAAAGTAAACAGGATATATTATGTGAGGCTTTCATAAAAATGTTTATACAAGAAAATAGGTTCTTGAAATAGTAACAGCTTCATTCACATTGAAAAGAAATGCACATTCACATCATATTTCAGATTCCCAGACAGACAAATACTTCTTTACCTTCAATTATATAGTAAATCTCTACATGTGAAGATTCACATTCTTTAAAAGATGTATGGAAAACAGTCCTGCAATGCTTTAAGATCTATGAAGAACAGGGTTAGCTTGAATCAACATAGCATAGGGAATTACTGCCATCTTCAGTATTTTGTAGGTATTGCACTAGGTGTCCACACAAAGTGACAATCCCTCTGCTGAGTGCCATCTTAATTTCTAAAGTGTAGAGCATTCCATTGTAGAGAAACATTATTGCATAACCCTGTTACTTTAACTACATATATTTTAGTCAGTTTGAATGCAAAAGTTGTTATAGTTCTGTTTACCTTAAAATGTCCTTTGTAGTCTCTGCAGATTTCACTAACAACTATGTGTTTGACATTTGCGTTTTTGGTCTGGATTGTGGTTGAAAAGGGTCTTGTACCACTCAGCTGACTGATTTAATCAATTTGGATAAGAAACCTACAAATATATAAAACACATATAGAGAGAGAGATTTGCTAAAAGTAATCCTCCTCTATAACAGCCTTTCAAAATTAACTTCTACTCAAATAAAAACACAACAGATTATTCATATAGAACAGAACTTACTGAGTAAAGTGTACCTGCCATTGTCTACGACTTAGTGCAGAGGATTAAGTCTCTGAGCTACTAAAGAGCCGTATCCTGTAGTCAACAGTACAGGGTTTGATTTCTTCTACCTCTTTTTGTCTACAATGGGTGACTTAACCAAGCAGTTATTGCAGGTCTCCCCTGAAAAGGGATTTATGACCAGTGGGCTTACCTACTTAACAAATAGATTAAATAAATCAGATCTTATTTTATGCTGTTGTGCAAAACACTATACACGTTTGACAGTGTGATGGCCGTGCCCTGGCCCAGCAATCAAGGAGCCTCAATCCTCACCACTAACACCAGGGAGGTCATCTCAAAGAAGAGGAAAGGATAACTAATATACACATTAAAGTACAATTTCCCTTAAGTGCACACAGAGATCACAGTCAGTCTGGGCCTGGTTGCTCCCTTGCTTGCCACGTCCCCAATAAGACTTCCCACTGGCACAGCTATAGGGTCCAGGTCTCAGCCTAACTGGGCAAGCTAAAACCTCCAGTACACTCTCTGTCCAACCAGTGCTTCATGTCTCTGCCCAAGTAGCTGATACATACACACACACACACACACACACACACACACACACACACACACACACACACTTTGAGAAGAGGTTATACAACCACACAGACTTTCCTGGGAAAAGGCTGGCACAGGTTCTCCAGCTGTGCCGCTATTACCCAGACCATACGGTAGTAATTCCTACCATCACCCAGTTAATTATCAGCTACTAAAAGGCCCTTAAAAGGATGTCCAATTATTACTGTGCAATATTATAATCCAATGGTAGTATGACTAATCAGTCTCAAGCCTTATTGGAAGGGCTTATTACAATAAACTCTATAAATATATAATGTACTTTAAAGCATACTTTATCTCTACATAAACCAGCCACAGGTAGAAAGAAGATTTTTAAAATATTTAATAATAAATAATTGAAACAGAAGACAAAACTACTACACCACAGAGATATCTAAGAGTTCAGAGATCACACAGAAACTTACAGTAGGACAGGTCTGATTTCAAAGAAAAATACCTAATTAATCTTTACTAGCTTTAACTAACTACTCCTACAAGAAATCACAGTGCTAAAACTTATATGTGAGCTTAGGCAGAGTGCTGAGTTAGATATCCAAGATCAAAATGCTCCAAGTCTGTTATGAGAAATAGTATTTAAACATTACTAACAAACATGTCTGCTGGGTCCCTCCCAAATTACATCATGTTGACACTTAGGTTTTCCCAGGCAAACAAACTGTATTATTTAGCAATCTAACACCTGCTCAGAAACTTACAATACAAGGCATTTCACATATACACTCTGGCAGAAACCAGAGCAATAAAGCACCTTCCATATGTAAATTCTGGTCATAAACTTTAGCCTTAAAACAATGGGAATGAAACCTTAGTCACATCTCTTCCCCCGGGGAACTCAAGCAAGTTTTTCACGTGCCCCTTGAGAAACATCGCTTGAGAGTGTCAGGTCTATCTGGGTGTACCTCACCCCATTCCCTGTCTTGAGAGCCCATTTGAATTGGCATTGCTACTCCCACTGCGGTGCTGCACTAACATATATGCTTGCAATGCCAGGCTCCATCTTAACAACTTGGCATTTTGCTGACTGACTCTGTTTAACCATGTTAGAGGGTTGTGATCTGTCATCACAGTGAATTTTCTTCCATACAGATAAGGCTGAAGTTTTTGTAGTGCCTACACTATGGCTAGACATTCCTTTTCTACCACAGCATAGCATTCCTCCCTGGGTTGGAGCCTACGACTGAGATAAACCACTGGGTGCTCTTCTCTCTCTCTGAAGAAATCTGGCTAAGTACAGGCCCCACCCATAGTTTAAAGCATCCACCTGCACAAAAATTATTTGTTATAATTTGGACTGACTAACACAGGGGGTCCTCCCAAAGCTTCCTTAAGCTTCTGAAATGCCTGCTCACATGCTGGGATCCACACTACCTTATATGACCAGTTCTTCCTTGTCAGGTCTGTGAGGGGAGCAGCTATGGTACTATAACTAGGAACAAACTTTCTGTAGTACTCTGCTGTCTCTAAAAATGCCCTCACCTGCTTTTTGGTAACAGGTGCAGGCCATAAGTACTGAATAGCTTCCACTTTGGAAGGTTCTGGCCTTATCTTACCACTCCCCACTCTATGTCCTAGGTAGGAAACGTCTGCCATACCCACCTGACATTTGCTTGGCTTAATGGTCAACCCTGCCCTCTGTATTTTGCCCAGCACCTCCCTGACTTGCTGAAGGTGCTCTTGCCAGGAATGGCTGTAGACAGCAATATCATTCATGTAAGCAAGGGCAAACCCTCCTGCTCCTGCTAAGATATGATCTACCAGCCTCTGTAAAGTTGCTGGGGCATTCTTCATCCCAAAGGGCATTTTTGTGAACTCATACAAGCCAAAAGGAGTCACAAAGTCTGACTTCTCTCTAGCACTGGGAGTCAAGGGCACCTGCCAGTAATCCTTGGTAAGATCAATGGTTGTAAGATGCTTAGCCCCACCCAGCTGCTCTAGGGTCTCATCTGTCCTAGGCATGGGGTAAGTATCTGACTCTGTGTGACTATTTAATTTCCTGTAATCCACACAGAACCTGGTGCTGCCATCCTTCTTTGGCACCAACACCACTGGTGAGGCCCAGGGACTGTTGGACTCTTGAATCACCCCTAGTTCCAACATCTCCTGTACCTCCTCCCTCAGAGTCTGTTTGACTCTTTCAGGCACCCTATAAGGGGCCTGCCTGATAGGTCTTTTGGGTCATGTATCCACCTGGTGCTGCACCAGGTGGGTGCTCCCTGGTTTCCCAGTGAACATGCCCCCAAACACCTGCAACACTGCTCGGATTTCTCGAACCTGTGTAGGAGATAGCTGCTGGGACATCGCTACCCCTTCCACCGAGGTGTCAGCCCGAGCTTCACTGAGGAGATCAGTCTCCAGATCTCCCTCAGACTCCTCCTGCAACACACTGCAAATGCTCAGCACAAGGGCCTCCCTATCATGGTAAGGTTTCATCATGTTATGGTACAATTTGTGCCCCTGCCTTCTACCTAGCAGTTCCACCATGTAGTTAACATAACATACCTTTCTTACCACCTTGTAGTATCCCTCCCAAGCTGTTTGCAACTTGTTGTGTCTGATAGGAATGAGAGCCATCACCTGCTGTCCTACAGCATACTCTCTAGTGCAAGCATTCCTGTCATACCACACCTTTTTCTGTTGTTGGGCTTATGCCAGGTTCTCCTGAGCCAAGCCCATGAGTTCCCTGAGCTTTGTCCTGAGATTCAGGACATATGCACAACAGACTCCTTGTGAGACTCACACTCACCTTCCCACTCATCTCAAATTAAATCTAGAGGTCCCCTCACCCTATGCCCATACAGCAACTCAAAGGGTGAAAAACCTGTGGATTCCTGGGGAACCTCTCTGTAAGCAAACAACAGATGGGGAAAATAGTTGTCCCACTTCCTCTTAAACTGATCTGCAAATGCCTGTAGCATGGACTTGATTGTAGAGTTTAACCTCTCTACAAGACCATTAGTCTGGGGGTGGTAGGGGGTGGTCTTCATGTGCTTCACCCCACAGGGCTTCCAGAGACAAGCCAGCAGGTCTGACATAAAATTGGCACCTCTGTCAGACAGTATTTCCTTTGGGAAACATACCTTGCTGAATATCTCTAGCAAAGCATTTGCCACTTTCTCGGCCTCAATGGAGGACAAAGCCACTGCCTCAGGGTATTGTGTAGCATAATCTACCATCACTAGGATATGCATTTTCTCAGTGGAACTTGGGATACTCAGAGGACCCACAATATCCATAGCTATCCTCTAAAATGGCTCCTCAATCACAGGCAAAGACATCAAAGAAGCTCTCACCTTGTCTCCTGCCTTGCCTACCTTTTGGCTCTGCTCACAGGTCCTGCAGTACTCTGTTACATCTCTGGAAATTCCAGGCCAATAGAAGTTTTGCATAATACACCTCTTTGTACATTTTATGCCCATATGACCTGCAAAGGGAATATAATGGACTATGGCTAGAAGTGCTAGACTGTAAGCTCTAGGCACTACCAACTACTGTGCTCTCTCACCTTCTAGCCCTCCTTCAGGGGTCCAATCTCTGTACAGTAACCCTTTGTTCCAGTATACGGATTCCCCTTTCCCTTGAGAATCAGGTGCCTCCCTAACTAACTGCCTCAGGCCTTGCAATTTAGGGTCTGAGAGCTGAGCCTGTCTCAAGTCTCTCCTTGTAACCCTTCCCAGCTTCCCTTCCACAGGAAGTCTGGCATCCTCTGACAGTGGTGCCTCACTGTTATCCTGGGTACTACTACTCACCTCTACCTTTGCAGTTACCCTGTCCAAGGGAACATCAGTACCCACAAGCAGCTGTGGCTCACATTCAGTCTCTCTGCTATAGTGTAGCTCACTCCCTGAAGTAACCACCTCAGCAGCCCTGGCTGCAAGTATGCAGTCTGTCTGGGTCTCCCCCAGGCTACCAGACTCACATGCTTGTCTCCAAGCCTCACTGCATGTAACTGCATAAGTTCATAGTACTGCCTCTTCCAAATCCTTGCCTCTCAGGACATCTACAGGATGATAGTTCCATACCCCTGTTGTCTCAAGACAACCCACTATTGGCATTTTGTCTTTACCACTTACTGGCTCCCTCACCTTTGGTTCCCCATTTTGCCTCTGTGAACATCTGAATGCCACATGGCCCCACTGGTTGCATTCAGAACATTTCACCCTAGGTCCTGGATGTGTACCTGGACTAGTGGCTTCCCCAGCTACTGGCGGTTTCTGTTGGGGCAGTCTGTGCTGTCCACCATGGGTTCCTTTAGACCCATGAGAAGTACTGGGGATCCCTTTCCTGTGCAGGGCTGTCCTGCTTGCTAGGTATAGGTCTCCCTTCTTCCCCAACTCCTCTGAAGTAACACACTGTTTATCAGCTAACCAGATCCTCATGTCCTCAGGCAAAGTGCTAAGGGCTTGTTCCCTTACCATAAGGTCTGCCAGCCCTTCAGAAGTGGTGACCTGACATCCACTCACCCATCTATGAAAATAAGTGCTCAGTTCAACAACATATTCACATACATTTTCATCTGCCTTGTGTCTATGCTCAGGAAACTTTTTCCAATACATTTCAGGTGTTAGCTTAAAACATTCTAATAAATGTCTTTTTACAGTAGTATAATCAAAACAGTCAGTGTTATGCATTTTTGCTAAAGAAGTTACAGCTTTACCATGGAGTAAGGGAGTCAGGAACCGTACCCAGAGCCTTTGGTCAACTTCATACTGTTTACATACCCGCTCAAACATATGAATGAAACTATCAAAATTATCACCCTCTCTAAACTGTGGAAGAAATTTACTGACCTTTTGTGCTTCTGGGGTCTGGTTACTCCCTTCTCCATTACCTCCATGACTCTGGTGAAGAGTCAGCACTTCCCTCTCATGCTTTTTCTTCCATTCCTGTTCTTCAGCTTTTAGGCTCCTCGCTGTATTTTTAAGTCCACTGCAGAAAGGTTGAGGTGTCCATTCTCTGAGGATTTTGTATCTCCACTGTCAGTCTGATTGTCCTCCAGGCTGCTGTTTTCTGATGCAGCTGTAACCAAGGCTGCAATCAAGTCTGCCTTAGTCAGATTTCCATGCACCAGTCCCCTAGCCTGGCACATCTCCACCAGCTGGCTCCTTGTCAGCTTTCCATACTCTTCTGTTGACATGCTGCCTTCTCACTCTGACTAACACTAAGCTAACAAAAGAAATAAAACAATTGTGATCTGAACTCTGAGTATACACTGCGTGGCTGTCTTAGAGTACAAAACACTTTTAGAGATCACTGTACATAAGCTACAGGAATTCACTCTACCCACACCACTGCAAGCCAATTAGTGTGTGAAGTAGATCCCACCACTGCAAACCACACATGACGGCCGTGCCCTGGCCCAGCAATCAAGGAGTCTCAATCCTCACCACTAACAGCAGGGAGGTTGTCTCATAGATGAGGAAAGGATAACTAATACACACAGTAAAGTACAATTTCCCTTAAGTGCACACAGAGATCACAGTCAGTGTGGGGCTTGTTGTTCCCTTGCTCACCAGGTCCCCAATAAGACTCCCCACTGGTACAGCTATAGGGTCCAGGTCTCAGCCTAACTGGGCAAGTTAAAACTTCCAGTATCCTCTCTGTCCAATCAGTGCTCCGTGTCTCTGCCCAGGTAGCTGATACATACACACACACACACACACACACACACACACACACACACACACACACTTTGAGAAGAGGTTATACAACCACACAGACTTTCCTGGAAAAAAGCTGGCACAGGTTCTCCAGCTGTGCAACTATTACCCAGACCATACGGTAGCAATTCCTGCCACCACCCAGTTAATTATCAGCTATTAAAAGGCCCTTAAAAGGGTGTACAATTATTACTGTGCGATATTATAATCCAATGGTAGTATGACTAATCACTTGTTGTTGTTGTCTTTCGGCTTTTCCCAGTTAGGGGTCGCCACAGCGGAACTCTGGTCCACTAATGATTGGCAGTAGATTTTCACGAATGCCAAGGTGCCAGCTCGACGTTCAACCTTCAACAAAGGCACGCCCATTTACGCATGTCTTTCAAATGCCCACCAACCACGGGGAGGACATGCAGACTCCACACAGAAAGCACTTCCCACACTCCAGCTGAGAATCGAATGGAAGAACCTCTTGCTGTAAGGCAACAAAACTATTGCTGCACCACCGCGGATGTGAGTCTCATGGCTTATTGGAAGGACTTATTACAATAAAGTCTATAAATATATAATGTACTATCTAAAGCATACTTTATCTCTACATAAACCAGCCACAGGTAGAAGGTTTTTAAAATATTTAATAATAAATAATTAAAACACAAGACAAAACTACTACACCACAGAGATATCTAAGAGTTCAAAGATCACACAGAAACTTAAAATAATACAGTAGGACAGGTCTGATTTCAAAGAAAAATACCTAATTAATCTTTACTATCTTTAACTATCTACTCCTACAAGAAATCACAGTGCTAAAACTTACATGTGAGCTTAGGCAGAGTGCTGAGTTAGATATCCAAGATCAAAATGCTCCAAGTCTCTTGTGAGAAATAGTATTTAAACATTACTAACAAACATGTCTGCTGGGTCCCTCCCAAATTACATCATGTTGACACTTAGGTTTTCCCAGGCAAACAAACTGCATTATTTAGCAATCTAACACCTGCTCAGAAACTTTCAACATCACAAGGCATTTCACATATACACTCTAGCAGAAACCAGAGCAATAAAGCACCTTCCACGTGTAAATTCTGGTCCATAAACTTTAGCCTTAAAACAATGGGCATGAAACCTTCATCCAGACTCACTGGAGCCGAATTCTAACATGAAGGGGTCACAACATGCTTCACTGGGCCAGTAGAGTGCATTGTTGTCACATATTTTGCAGTTCCACATTTCACAGCATTCTTTTACACTCAAGAAAACATGCCTGTATTTTACATTTATTTACAAATGCCAGAATTATATATCAAATTCTATTTGACTAGTCTGGCAGCCTTCGCCCATCTCTCCCCAATCGTCACAGACAGAATAACACATATGAAGAGTGTTGGCCTTCTACATAATTACAAGTATCTGATGTGCACATTTTTGCAAGTGGTTCAAAATTATGCAAACTGCAAATATATACAAAATGCAACTGTGTGTGTGTGTGTGTGTGTGTGTGTGTGTGTGTGTGTGTGTGTGTGTGTGTGTGTGTGTGTGTGTGTATGTATGTATGTATATATATATATATATATATATATATATATATATGTGTGTGTGTGTGTGTGTGTGTGTGTGTAGATACAGACAGAGAAAAACCTTTGGCTCATCAAGGATTTCTGAAAACTGCAGCAAGTACATTGTAACTGCATGACCATTTCCTTCATTATCATTGCATCTGTCCCAGAATCTTATCTTCATTGCACTACCTCATCTGGTATTGTGTTGCAAGCACTACTTGTACTTTTGGTAAATCACATGATGACATAACAATTATTATCCATAATAAAATGTGTCAGTAAATGGGTCATGACTTCAGATCTTACATTTAAGGTTAACAAATGTAGTGTTGCAATATCAGGAGATAACCTTGGACACCCATAACCTGTTAGTAGTTAATGAAATGGATGAACTGAGGTTGATGATGCAGATGATGCAGAACAAATTAAGTTGTAAGTCCAATGCTATAACTTTTATAAACAAAGCTAATAAAATCCTAAAGCTACTTCATGTGCTCCTAGTAGATTACTAAGGCTAAAATATCTCTTGTCATCCTATATAAAGCAAAAGACCAGCATTGTAACACAATTCAACTTTTTCTTCTCATATTCAAACAAACATAATCTTATTAGAGCTTATACAAAAGGGGTGGTGTTGACATAACAATCAAGGTATTTACCTCATAAATACAAGGTAAATGTTTTAATTCTGATCTCTGGCTATTGGTTGGGTTTGGGGATTGGCATAGTGGTTAAACTGTTTACCTCACAGACACAATGTACATAGTCTGATTCTTGTGTTTGAGGTGAATTGGATAGGCTTAAAATGGCACACAATGACAGCAAGCCTAGTACCTACCTACAAACCTACATAAATTCCATCATTAATGGATTACTGAGCATGTAATTAGTTATATTTTATATCTAGTTTTAGTTATCAACTAATTAGAAAAAACCTATATTAAGCATTTTGAACTGCAGAGGACTATGATGGGAAATATATTTTATGTATACAGCAAAACATTTCACCATGGGAGTCATGGATAGACTTTTCATACTGTGGAGGGACATTCCAATTTTCAGGCCCAATTTACCACTGCACAGGATGTTCCTATTTTTGGAGATATGTCCATATTTTCAGGCTAGATTTATCCCTTATACAGAGAAAACTGGTCACCCTCCAGCAAGAGTTCAAATAAAGTACCAACACAAAGGAACTCAAAAATAATCCAAAGTTTACAAAAAAAAACTGATTAAAACTTTAATACATCAAAGCTTTTGAGACAACTCTTCCTTAATGCTTTCAACAATTCTAAAATTCATTCACCTTTTACACTTCACAATTAAAATCACAATAGAAATAAACCAGTCAAATCAGCCAATTAATAAGCTTAATTAAACATAATCATTCAATGACTTCACTACACTCAAAGTGATCTCTTCTTTAGACCAGGTTTTATACTCACTGTTTCATTTAGTCCTGGATAAGCATCTGCATGAAAATAATTAATCCATTTATGCTCTATATATTCTGTATCTAATACAATATCCCCCAAGGTTTTTATTAACAGTTTTAATTGCTCTAAATTTCAAAGTGTGTATCTCTTGCATATTCATGCCATGTTTAGCTAGGGAATTACTCTTTACTTTCCTATGTATATCAGAGAGATGCTCAGCTATGCATTCCTTCAACATCCTATTAGTTTTGCCTACATAAAATGAATGGCACTTTTTACAAGTAGCCAAATAAACAACATTTTTGTCTTACATTTAGCAAAACTCTGAAAATAGCATTCATAATAGGTATTCAAATTCATTACTTTTATTGATGTATTTACAAAATTGGTAAGTATAGCAAGTAACTGTACCCTTAGTTACTAAATTATCCTTAGGTTGTATACCCAAATCTTTAATACAGAATTTTTGTCTCAAGTTCTTACCTTTCTTATAAATAAAATTCAGTTGTTTGCCTATAATTGCTTTCACCATATCAGAAGAACATAATATACACAAATTCTGTCTAATTATGTTCTTAATTTTACTAGTGTGTATTATACTTCATACAATACCTTAATCTAGACTGAAAGTTTTCTACTAAACTTATTTGTCTTACACTAACTTCTGATTCAGAAACATAGGGTCACAGCTAGACCCTATTTTTCTAAATCAGATATTACTGTAAGACAAATAAATTTAGTAGAACATTTTCAGCCTATGCATTGTATGAAGTGTAATACACACACTTGTAAAATAATTAAGAACATCATTAGACAGAATTTGTCTATATTATGTTGTTCTGATATGGTGAAAGGAATTATAGGGGAACAACCACATTTTTCTTATAGGAAAGGTAAGAATTTGAGTCAACAATTCTGTTTTACAGATTTGGATATACGACTTAAGGTCAATATAGTAACTAGGGGTATACTTCCTTGCTATACTTGCCAATTTTGTAAATATATCAATAAAAGTAATGAATTTGGACATCCTATTATGAAAAAAAAAAACTATTTTCAGAGTTTTGCTACATGTAAGACAATAAATGTTGTTTATTTGGCTACTTGTAAAAAGTGCCCTTCATTTCACATAGGCAAAACTAATAGGATGTTGAAAAAGTGCATAGCTAAACATCCCTCTGATATAAATAGGAAAGTGGAGAGGCATTCCCTAGCTAAATACGTCATGAGTATGCAAGCGATACACACTTGTAAATTTAGAGTGATTAAAACAGTTAATAAAAACCTTAGTGGGGGAGAGATTTTAGTTACAGAAATGTATAGAGTATAAATTGATTAATTATTTTAATGCAGATGCTTATCCAGGACTAAATGAAACAGTGAACATAAAACTTGTTCTAAAGAAGAGATCACTTTGGGTGTAGTGAAGTCATTTAAAGATCATGTTTAATTAAGCTTATTAATCAATTTACCATAGCTGTGTTTGATTGGTTTATTTCTATTGTGATTTTAATTGTGATGTATAATAGGTGAATGAAATTGCTGAAAGCACTGAGGAAGAGTTGTCTCAAACGCTTTACTGTATTAAAGTTTTTATTGTTTTCTGCAGGGTTTGGATTATTTTTGAGTTACTTTGCGCTGATTTATCCCTTCACAGAATTTTCTTAATCCCCCTCATCACATGTGATTTTTTTATGTTATCTAGTCTACAGAAAAAAAAACACATGAAACATATCTTACATCTCCCTTTTTTCCAACGCAAAAATAAATATCCCTACTTTTTAAGGCTCATTATTACTATTTTCAGTGTCTACAGGTTGAATGGTATAGTCATAAGGGTCTATAGTAGCATGTCGACAGGGCTATTCATTGAACACCCTTATGTCAACACATATAAAAATAAATGTCTCGAATGGCCACAACAACAATTTTTTCCCCATGGAAAAAAATTGCTTGGCCATTGTTGGAAATTTGCCATTTCCTGCACTGTAGTGTGATCTCAGAGTTGATATATTTAAGTAGGGGGGTAGGGGGTGAAGCCCTCCACTTTATTTTGTCTGTTGGTTTGGTTTGTTTGCTGTTGGCCCAGCAATTTTTTTCCCTGGGGAAAAAAATCGCTATTGTACCATTCAAGATTTTGGCATATCGTTTTATATGTGTCGACATAAAGGCATTTGATAAATAACCCTGTTGACATGCTAATATAGACCTGGTCACAAGGCTTGGGACACTATGAAGTAACAAGAATAAAAGGGACAATTTTATTTCAGAAACTGTACCACAATTCCAGAATGAATTCTTCTATGAACTAAGGGACTTAGAGAGTCTTTTGTATTTTAAAAAAGAAACTCAGCACTGGCTTTAACATCAAGTTGTTGTGTTTCTAGAAAGCCTTTACCAAACATGTGAACTTGTGAATTTCAATACCCCTTCACCTCACCTAAAAGGAGAAACCTTCCATTCATTTTCTATTCTGCATTTAGAACGTTCTGTACTACTTTTCCTATATTTTCATTTGTCCAGCCACATATCCAAATACTTACTACATCATTGACATTAATAGTTTTCCTCCTTTCTATCTTTAATTTATTTTTTACATCACTTAATCCCATGTGGGTCCATATCTGTATCTGTATAAATGTTATTATGAGATGATGACTTCATTTACACAAACCCTTCATGACCATACATCCTGCACTCTTTATTTTGGAAACTATCACTGCTACCATAAGATTTTTGCCTTTGTTTGCATAAATATCTTGAGACTTTAAAGAAAATGGTTCTTCAATAGCTCTACATTATTTCTTATTTCTAACCATGTGTGTGCATGCGTGTGTGTGTGTGTGTGTGTGTGTGTGTGTGTGTGTGTGTGTGTGTGTGTGTGATTTTTTTACCTGTTTGTTAACCACATTAACCCACTAGGCAAAGTATCCCTTTTCAGAAGTGATGCAGGAACCTTGTTTGGCTAAGTGACTTGCTCCGAGGCCATCAGCAGGCAAATGGAAGTGTAAGGAGTCAAACCCTGTACCCTTTTGACTATAGGAAGCAGCTCATTAACAGCCACACAGTTACGGGAAGCTGGTATAAATATACAGGGGGTATTAGTCACTGATTCAGGCACCTTTCCTCCATTTTAAGTAAGGTTCTATAAGCTGCTGCTATGACTAGCTAAAACATTGTATTTGATGTTGCTAGAACTTGAGATAAATGATACTTTGGAAAAGGGATCCATTATTTTAGCTGTTGTGATGTTTTATGTATAATATATATATGGATCTCTATGAAATGATCAAACCCTCAGATAAGCAAACAACACAAGATCAAGCCAGGAAGATTGAAATCCCAGTAGATCAAAAACTAAGCACAACAGAAACACCTGTTTTGCAGGGGGCAAACCACCTGTCCCCCAACCGCCCTGTTAATTATATATGCTAACTCCAAGACTGCACCACAGTGGGGAAAGGAAAAATACTCCAATCCCTGCTGTGCCATGATCCTGTGTAATAGAAGCCTCATTCCTCTCATTTATATATAGATATATACATTATATATATATATATATATATATATATATATATATATATATATATATATATATATATATATGTATATCATACCTCTCAACTCTACAGATTTTCCCAGAATGTCCAGATTTTTGCTTCATTTTTTTGGTCCATTTTTCATAAAATTGTGATTTTCTAGCAAATCATTGGCAAATAATTCAAGATTTAAGTCAGAAAATAATGACAGACATTTGAGTTTCAGACTTCATGCCCTTCAAACAATTCATGCAAATGCAAAGCATGTTATTCTATACTTTCTAAGTTTGTAAGAGCAATATTTAAAAATTGTCCCTATTTTTTGTCCTTTGTCCCCCCATTACTTATGGTTTTGTCCAGATTTCTCGCTCTAAGAGGTTGAGACTTATGATGATGATGTGTGTGTGTGTGTGTGTGTGTGTGTGTGTGTGTGTGTGTGTGTGTGTGTGTGTGTATGTGTGTGTGTCTATATATATATATATATATATATATGTGTGTGTGTGTGTGTGTGTGTGTGTGTGTGTGTGTGTGTGTGTGTGTTTTATGGTAATGTGCCTGAATGAAATTTTTTTATCAAGCTAGTTTTGCATGTGATATGATTTGTTTCTGGAATCTGATAAGCAGAAAATCTGTCATATGTTTTCAACTACTTATAAAATATCTCTTTATGTTTACAGATGTGTTTATGATGCCATCTGTTTTGTTACAGGTTTATAGTCATTGGTGTCATGTTCAACATTACTTGTACAAAGCTATAATTATGGAGCCCACCTTTTTCCCATGCATTGATTTGAGGTATTAAGGTAGCCCTCACTTTGTACAGCAGTCATATTTTGCCTTATCATGAAGGCTTTCTAATCCTAGACTAACCAAAGGAACAAATGTCAGGTTGAGATCTCCTTTCAGGATTCCTTGAGGGTTACAATCAGTGTAGTCAATCAGAAGAGGTTAGACATATTCACCACCAGCCTACCCTGCAGCAGTGTTTCTGATAGTTATGTTAGATTCAATACAAGACAGACTCTTCTTTTTCTGGGAACATGAGAAGGAGGTGGTGACATGGCAGAGGTCAGCAGTGGCTCTATCTTGACAGCTGGACAGACATTTCAAAACATTCTGGGCCACATGTCTGCCACTGCTATGAAGATACAGAAGGCTAAGTTGTACTTGGTGGGGTTTCAGAGTTACTAGAGGATCTGTGTGGTCATACAGTTGATCTTTTAGAGATAAATATCCTAGATTTTGACACCAGTCAAGAACAGCAATGTGTCTGTGGTTCTGGCAACCTTGGGCAGACCTTCTATTCTCCAAATTCTTTCGCAAGTTTTCACACTAGATGGATCAGATAAAGGTTGTGAGATTCACCTGGAGAGCTGGACAGTGCAAGTTCTATGAATCTCCCTCCCATATGTTGATGCATATTAGTCTGACAAAGATTTACTGATGCAACTTATCAGATCACAGTTTGCTTATTTATTTGAATTTGTTCACTACAGTAAAGCACTGATCCATATGGATCAATTTCAGGCCAGCTCTAGAATTTTACAATCTAGAATACTATAACAAAATACGTTGAACAAAATGTTTATGCTGTATACAGAATATAATTATTTTTTACATTAAATATATTCAGATTTAATTTTTCAGCACAAATGAAGCAGTACTTCTTAAAATAAACTTACATATTTACAATAAAACTAGTTAAAATTTAAAGAATTGTATAAGACATAGTGAAGCCAGAGATTATTTGAAAAAAAAATAAGAATGAGAGAAAAAAAAAGAAAAAATATTTTAGTTTATGAACTCATTTATAAACCATGATTTAATCCAGAGAATGGGGAGGGAGGCACCTGATGTTGCAGTAATACAAATAAACCTAAGAGTTATTTGCAGTATTAAGTTATCATTTGAAGGAAAAACTTGCACTGGGCTTTATCAAAAAGTAGATTTTCAAACTAGTTCAAAATTCTGAAAAGCAGCCAAGTTTTCTAGTGATCTAGTTTGATGGTGAATATGGAGAGACCTGATCAATGCAGTGAGGTTTATTGTGTTGTGTTTGCAACACTGGGTCATTACTAAAAAAAGTCAGGATTGTAGCTAGTTTTCCCTAAGTGAAAATCTGCTAATTAGGAAGGAAAAGCACAGAATTTTTAAACACTTGAAAACCATAGATGATGATTTGCCCTTTACTGTACTGGTAGCCATTTACTCTTGACCAGGATAAAGCATTAATTCTCAAGAATGGGAGGTAGATTGTTGAATAAGTAGATTCAGGTGGAGGTGATTCAGAGAAGATAGATTTTTTTTTATATAAACTGCTGCTGTTTTGTAATATATAATGCAGTTTTACAATGCAGAATTCCTTTTCCTGGTGTACTTTTTTTCTTCATGGGGACAGGAAGTGGAAACATTTCTAGTCTAGAATACAGTCTACTGAAATTTGTTTCAGTATGTTCAGTATGGTAATGGAAATGTATGTTTTAATCAAACCAAATTCTACGACATTTTAAGACTTATGTGGTCTCAAGTAGCTGTTGATTATTGTGCCGAATATGCCACTTTAGTAGTAATGATGTGTTTTGTTTGACATTTAATGCTGTGCATTTTATTTTATTGGGCTTGAGAAGCAATTTCTTGCTTTGTAATCAAGCAATAGCTGATTCAAGGTAATTTTCTAATATTAGATGGCTGTAGGAAAGACACCATGTCATCTGCTAAGAGGATAACTTATAGCTTAGGTAACATGTGTAGTTTACTAATAAAAAGGCAAACTAGTAGGAGAAAGACAGAGTTCCACATGAAATTCCTTGACTGAGAGAGGAGATGTTTTAAACTGAGGTACCTTTTAAAGCAAAAAGTGATCTCTTAGACACATGATAATTAATTAAAGTGTGCTATTTATACTAAAATCTGTAATTAGAAAAGGGTCAAGATGTTCTGTGTGATCAGCAGTATCAAAATCTTTGCCCAAAGCAAGGTGATCCGTAGATTATGACAGAGGGCTACATGGCTTGGTCAAATAAAGCAAACAACGGGTAAAGTATTCTTACAACCTGAGTACAATGGTCTTGAAACTGGGAGATAGCTTTGTCTCTCAAAATCCATTCAAGAGTTGTCTGCATGTTGGAGGAACACACTGTTCTAAGATAAACTAAATCATTCACCTTCCACTTAGAAATACATTCTTTATTAGAAATTCCACTTACAATTTGATAGGCTAGGAATGTTTTCAGTTATGAAGACCTCAGTTTAGATTATCTGACACAGACATTGTATTTAATAAAGTTGTTCCTAGCATCTGGAATGCATTTCCACAAAATGTGCAAAATACTTACAGTCTTCCAGTTATTTGAAAACTATTAGAAGCACCTTGCTAACAAATAAAAGTGCAGTTGCCCTAGGAATCCCAGATAAGCAAATATTCTACTCTACATGTATATACCCTTACAGGACTAGTAGAGGCTTTGCCATTTGTTTGCAACTCAAGAATCATTCTACAACTGCTGATATAATTTAGAAAATCTGTAAACATTTGTTTTCATTAGGGCATATATTGGGGGATAATTCTAATCTTCATCATCATCGGTGTCATTGTCGTATTAATTGTCTTCTTCAACACGATTACTTTTATTTTTCTATATTTCTCAGTGAATGCTTTTCTTATTGTCTGAATGTATAAAGCACTTTCTACTTGCTTAAGGTAAATCAAAAATGCTGAAACAATAACTATATATATATATATATATATATATATATATATATATATATATATATATATACATATATATACATATACACATACATATATATATATATATATATATATATATATATATATATATATATATATATATATGGGTCTACTTCATAACATTGACATTTCATAACGTTGAATTTCATAACACTGAAACCATAACTTCAAAAATTCAAAACACTGAAAACCCAAAACATTGAAAACTCAAAACATTGAAAGTGTGCTTTATAACATTGAATACTACATTACACAAGTAAATAAGATCCCCTCCACCTACAACAACACCTAACTAACAAACGCACTTACTACTCTCTCTCTCTCTCTCTCTCTCTATATATATATATATATATATATATATATATATATATATACGGGTCTACTTCAAAACATTGAAATTTCATAACATTAAAATTCCACCAAAACATTGAAATCCCAAAACACTGAAAACCCAAAACAATGAAAACTCAGAACATTGAAAGTGTGCTTCATAATATTGAAAACTACAACAAGCATGTAAATAACATCCCCTTCACCCTATAACAACACCTAACTAACAAACACCCTTTCTACTACATTTCTGCATGGGGCAAGCCCCCCTGCATGCCTCCATGTGGGGGGCTCTGCCCCCACACCCCCTGTAAATTAAATATACCAACTCCAAGATCACACTACAGTGGAAAAAAGTTAATTTCCTAACCCCACTGTATCGCGATCACCATACACTGAGGTTAGGAAATTAACTTTTTTTCCACTGTAGTGCGATCTTGGAGTTGGTATATTTAATTTACAGGGGGGTGTGTGGGGCAGAGATGCCCACATGGGGGTGCATGGGGGCTTGTCCCCCTGCAAAAACGTAGTAGAAAGTGTGTTAGTTAGGTGTTGTTATAGGTCGAGGGGATCTTATTTACATATGTGATGTAGTTTTCAGTGTTATAAAGCTAAGTTTCAATGTTCTGAAGTTTCATTGTTTTGGGTTTTCAGTGTTTTGAATTTTCAATGTTATGGTCCCAATGTTATTAATTTCAACGTTATGAGATTTCAATGTTTTGAAATAGACCCACACTTATATATATATATATATATATATATATATATATATATATATATATATATATACATATAGTTTTCTACTATGTATTTATGGCATTTTGTGTATACTGCTTTATGTTTGTTGTTGTAATTTGGCCCAGGTCATGACTGAAAATGGTCCAGTATTTAGAACTAGTTTGTTTACCCAGTTAAGTAAAGAAATAAATTGACTTTCCTTCTCTTGAATTTGAGATTGGAGTCTGCTAGGAAAAACCTGTTAGATTCCATCACACTACACAGATCAGAGTTGTTTCACTTTTTTACCAAGAAGGAAGGGTGCAATGTGCTTTCAAAGAGGTGTGGAATATAGACTTACTGCAGGTATCTTCCCAGTACCTAATTTTACTAAAATATTGCTGAAAAATAAAGGACATGGGTTCATAGGTTCATAGGTAGGTACTAGGCTATCTGCCCTAGGGCATTTATAAGCCTAGCCAGAATGTGTTGGCTTTCGCCTCCCTTTTAGACTAGATTCCTGAGCCTCTGTCCAGCAGGGCCATAGAAGTGATCCCGGGAGTAAATTTACAATTTCCCATCGACTCATCAAGATTTCTCTTGAAGAGGGTCAGCGAGGGGCTCTGCCTAACATGGACTGGGATTCTATTCCAGAGCGAGGGAAGCCTTTGGGATATGAATCTATCCCTCCAGCATGTCCTATTTATTGTTGTGCTAATTTTTAAATCCATGGAGCGTGTAGCTGTAATGGATTTGGTTTTCTTGAGGTGGAGCATGTCAAACAATTCTGGGTTAGACATGGCCTTGTACATCAGGCAGAGATCGCCTCTGAGTAGGCGGTAAGCAACTGAGTAGAGGTGGAGTTTCTTTAGTCGAGCTGCATAGGGCATCTGTTTGAGGCCCACGATCCTTTTGATGAAGTATTTTTGAGATCTCTCCAGCTGTTGCAGGTGTCGGGTAAGGTACATCCCAAATGGGGCATTGTACTCAATTATGGGCCTGATGAGCAACTAGTAGAGGGGCACAATGACCTCTGTTGATCTAGATGTGAACCCTTTTGTGATTAGGTGAGCTATATAGAAGGTTTTTCTAACCACTTTGGCAATGTAATTGT
Organism: Protopterus annectens; assembly: GCF_019279795.1. Lineage (NCBI taxonomy): Eukaryota > Metazoa > Chordata > Ceratodontiformes > Protopteridae > Protopterus > Protopterus annectens. Next base: position 501,489,790 of record NC_056733.1, read on the forward strand.
CAAAGGAGAGGTTGCTATCTACTTGGGTCCCCAGATCCCTAATTACTTCTTCCGTACTTAGTGGATTACCTCCTATGTGGTAGTTTGTGGGCACTTTGTTTTTCCCAAAGGGGATGACTATGCTCTTTTTGGCATTTAGCTTGAGGCCATGGTTCTGACACCAGGTATCTGTTTCTGTAAGGCCCTTCTGTATGCCTAATGGCTTCCTCTTGACCAAAAGATGAACACGACCAGTGTTCACCATTCTATAGACCATGGCCCAGTTTCCATAGCTCCCACACAGATGGGAGGTTCAGTTCCAGTAGTAGGGTCTGCTACAACTCTAAGCAGTCCTTATCACAGAGCACAGACTGATGTTTGATTCATTATTATAGTGCATTGCTTTATTCTACTATTATCTGAATTCAGAAATGAGCTAAAGAAATACATCTAGAATGTCTGACCAGTCTAAATGTAGTACTTATTGGTGTCACATGAAAATCCTTGGCTCTCCTGCATATAGACTTGCCCAGAGTTCAAGACTGTCTGCCTTACTAACTCAGTCTCTTTCTGCCCTATTATTCTTAATTATTATTCTTAATTAAAAAGATGCAATCACCATCCCTTTACCCTCGTTCTCAAAATCATGGGATCAAGAGTCTACACTTATAGATCCCAGGAAAAAAAACTCTGTACTAATGTCTCCCTGATCAAATACTGACAAATCAGGAGGAAAAAATATGTCCTTTCAAATGGTTTTCTTCGCAGACCATTTATAATTTACTGTTTGGACTGATTCAGGCAGAAGACCCATTCAAAGACTAGTTTAAGCACGTTCCTCGAGAGCTACAGCTAACTCGGTTGCTTTTCTAGGCATGTATCAGTGGGGTAATATTAATAACATGGCAACCTGGTAATACATCTGCAATTTATCTAATCATTACAAGACAGAAACTTTATGGAAAGGGAAGATTTTTCTGAAACAGTTATTCAGAAATGCTGGCTAGAGCTTCCATGAAATCTATGCATATTATCAGAAAGACAGAAAAGGGAGGAAATATAAACTACAGGTCCATCTCAATGATGTAGACAAATAGAGCTCTGACTACAAGATGATCAACTCTGATTAGTGTGTTGGACGCTGAAAGAAGTGAGCAGAGAGCGGAGGAGAGTTAGAGGCATATGTTAGCTCACTCATTGTGGAGTGGGGGAGGGGATGCCTATTTTGTCAAGTGTTGTGGTACAACCAGAGGCTTGCACAGTAGTCAGTGGCAGGACAGGGTTGGGGAGGATTGGCCTGGCTTAGCTCTCCAAGGATATGTGCTCAAGAGCTCGCATCAGATGGTGGGCTTACAAACCTCTGCGGTAATGTGGCATCTACATCTACCACCAAGGGCAGGGGCTAGAGTGGTTTTGAGCATAGAGAAATGCCTCTACTGTCTGCACCCTAGGATGACTCAGGTGGCATGTTTGAGGGAGTGCCTGTCAGCCAGGGTTAGACAGATAAGGTTGCCTTCAGGTCCCAATATGGAGGATAGGCAAAACTCACCTGTTGATGGAATGGGTGCTGTAACCATATCTGTGGAAAGTAAGATAAGGTTGTCTGTGAGTCAAAGTCTGTGGATAAGCCAGGCTCACCTTGCCATGGTGTGGAGCACTCACCTATATGGTGAGCAAGCAGATGGTCAGTTAACACATGGAGGCAAAAAATACTGTCGTGGTTGCCTAAATGATGGATCACTCTGGACAGCACTTGAGCTAATCCTGGGTGAAATTCTCAAGAAAGTGAAGCAAATCAACCATACCTAATTTTGGGTGGGGGGGGGTGATGGCTGGCAGGTACATGTGCAAAAAAGAAGCATAGAAAAATATTAAAGTGCAGTTGTGTGATTAATTAACTAATAATAACTTTGTTCCATCTCTGTCTTTCTGATTTCTGATGTTAGTTCCTTGGGATTCTTTTATGTTTTGTTGCCCTGACACTTTTTTCTTGTAGCTGAATTGTAGCAAGTGTATATATGGGTTTTGTGATGATTTATCATCGTAGTAAGCCTAGTGTCAGGGTGAAGTGCTCAGAGTAACAATGGTTGAAAGTGTACATCTTAATCTGCATCTCCACTCTGATATACAGTAAGGTACACTATGATAGCCTGGTATATGACATACAGCTATTTGCAGTACCTCCACCTGAAAGGCATCCCTTCTAGTGAATGATAGAGACTGGCCTTCATGCTGTTGTTCTGGATCATGAGGAGAGCACTAAAATGTTATTTCTGCCATGGATGTTCATAGTCTGCAGTCCAGGAGAGTATTGAGAAGCCCAGCCCAAATTCCCAGTTGACCCAAGCACTATCAGGTTAAGTGACTTACTCAGGGTCACACAGTGCACAAATAAGGGCTAAGGGAATCAAACCCTGTGAACTACAGCTCACACCCTTAACCCTACTACACCAACTGCCTCTATGCACCAGCTGCCTCTGTACTTAATTAGTAGATGCATTTTGGATATGCATTCCTCATGGTAGCCTTAACTTTCAAATACCTCATCTAATGTCTCTACTGTCTGTGTTTTTTATTTTCCCTTTCAATGGTCAGAGACAGCTACATGTCACAGAATTTACTATATAAATAAGAAATTCTTCTTCATCAATAATACTATAGGAAAAGATGAAAGTTCCAGAAAATACTCCCAGTATAAAAATTGTCAACTTTTATGTGGCAATGAAAACAAACAGTGTGTGTGGGGGGGGGGGGGGGTAATGCCCCTTATCTTTCCATGGAGATTGATGCCCTTCACAAGCCTCCTTATTAAAAGTTCCAACTCTGAGGCTGCCATATCTCAGAATAATTTATATTTAGAATTTTTCAGCAGAAATTGCCTTTCATTGAAAAGACTGGCATTTTCATTAGTCCTGGCTCTTGATCTAATTTTGCTGATGAATATTCATTCTCTTGTTTTTCTAACAGACCTTTTAATATCTCGACAAAGATGCTGCATCCGATTTCACGTATAGTAGGTTTAGGCATCCCATAATAATTTCTTTCCTTCTCTTGGCATGCATTCTTATTCTGCCTATCATCAATGCCCTTCCAACATTAGGTGGTTTGCTCATATTATCATCATCATTAACCCCGTGTTTCCCATTTTCATCATGGGGTCAGGGTGTCGTGCCAACTGTTGCCATCTCTCTCTTGATGCAATGCCACTTTTCTACCTTCTTTGATAGTAATGTCTGACTGTCACAGGTCCTCTTTCACACAATCCATCCATCTATTTCCTGAATGTCTTTGTTTCCTATAGCCTTATTCCTCTCTGCCACAAATGTTCTTCACCAGATTGTGTTCTGCTTTCCTGGACATGTGCCTGAACCACAGCGATGTGCTCTCTTTGACCTTCTCTGCAATTGGAGCTATGTGGGCTTCTGCTCTGATGCCCTCTTTTCTTCTTCTTCTGTCCCATAGTGTGCATCCTATCACCCATACCTGGTACTTCATTTCCACCACCTCTAACTTCTTCAACTGTTGTGCATTTACTGCCCAGGTTTCTGTACCATACAGTAGTACTGGTTGCACCACTATTTTTGTACACCTTACTTTTCAGTTTCTTTGGCCTCCTCATACAGACTTCCCTTTTCCTCAACAACCACTCCTAGACACTTGAAACTGTTAGCCTGTTCCAATAGTTTCCCTTCTATCTGAATTTTCGGCTTCTAATTTCCCCCTTTTGGTGCCATTATTTGTGCCTTCAGTTTTGCATTCCATTCCCCTATCATTTGCTGAAGTTCTTCTTCAGTGTCTGCTTGTAATGCCACATTATCTGCATACAGCAATTTTGTTGATCAGTCCCCTCCAGCCTGTTTAATAATGTAACCCATCACCAGTATGAATAGGAGTGGCCTCAGAGCTGAACCCTGGAGCACACCCACTCCCACTGGAAACCCATCTGTGGCTCCAAACACTGAACTTCAGTCACTGGGCCCTTGTACATAGCCTGCTCTAATTCTATCAATGTCTTTGGGATTTTGAACCATCGCAAAACTGTTTTTTAACAAGTCCCAGTTTTTAACACATCATGTTAGCAATGCTTTTCAATTAAAAAGTGATTCCATGGCTGTTTTTTACAAACTCCAGCATTTTGTTTGTGCAGATAAACAGAACACTGGAGTTTGGACAGTGCTTTCTGAACTACTGAATCAACATTCTGATTTCCAGGTAGTCCATAAAAATTCCAGATAGGTGGCAATGCTACTGAGCGTGTGTGTGTGTGTGTGTGTGTGTGTGTGTGTGTGTGTGTGTGTACGCATGCGCATGCGCGTGTGTGTGTGTGTGTGTGTGTGTGTGTGTGTGTGTGTGTGTGTGTGTGTGTGTGTGTGTGTGTGTGTGTGTGTGTAAGCATTAAATTCTTACATTATATATATATATATATATATATATATATATATATATATATATGTGTGTGTGTGTGTGTGTGTGTGTATGTATGTATATTTTTTAGAGTTAAAATATATCTTCCAACAACAACAAATGGCATATCCTATAGCAGCTATGAAGCATTAGGTAGAGAGATTATTTTACATTAAAAATACAAATAAACATGTATATGCTAACAGTAAAACAAATGCAAACCAATTTAATCGACAGCCGATTATCTCAAATGCATTAATGCCCTGTAGGGTGGGCATTGTAGGGGAAACAGTGGACCTTATAGCAGTGGTGAGGCTTGTGGTCTATTTCCCCAGTAACACCCCCCTATCTGGCATTATCGCTTGCTTAACTGGATGTGTATACTGAGACGGAGGTTGCCTAGGATAAAAAGAAATTTAAATAAAAACATAAGTGAAGTGGTTATAGGAATCAAATCAAGGAATCCAGCTTTATAGCATATTTCAATGACTATTATGCCAATACTTCCTTAAGTGTTTAGATATTGCACAGAAGACTGATTTTGTTATTTACCACAGTACAATATTTATTAATCCAGCAAGGTGTATCACCTCAGCATATAACCTTCAAGGATTGTATGAGTGCAAAATACGCATTAATTACATAACGTTAAAAGTTAGCTCAAATTAACAGCTTTTTAATACTTCACAATAAAACAGGCTTAAAAGTCATATCGGTGAATATGCCTTTGGTATTATTTTCATATTTCAAAACTGAAATAACTTGTAGTGTTTCCCATATCTTAGAACCTCTTAGAGTAAAAATATCTGGACAAAACCTAAAATGATGGTGGGACAGATTTTAAATATTGCTCTTACAAACTTAGAAAGTTGATAGAATAATAGGTTTTGCATTAGCATGACGTTTCTGAAGGATGTGGAGTCCTAAACTCAAATGTTTGTCATTATTTAATGACTTCAATCCTTAGCTATTTTCCAGAAAAGTACAGATATTAGGAGGAACATACCAAAAATATGAGGCAAAAATCTGGACATGAAAATCTGTACAGTTGAGAGGTATGGACTGTTTCCAAATACTATTTATTTTCTTACCTAGTCCAGCCACATGGCATATTCAATGTGAAAATAATCATATAAATTAATGAATCTGTAATTCTTCCACAATATTCTAAAAATATTTAGTAACTGCATTATTACACTTGAAATTGTGTATGCCTTTGAAACAGTGAGACATTGTTCAGTACAAGTCTTAAAACTTCTAATTTTCTTGCGCATGTAATGTTCACCACATCCATGTGATATAGTACAAGTAGCCCTTTCCACTGAGCACATTAAGAACGTCAGTCTCCATTACAGTTATACCATGATGCCTCTGGTATTTGTGTAAGTCAGGCTGTTAGGACTAATTAAACAGAGCACTTGTTTAGGGTGACACTACACACAGAGGGATGGGCATGCTATATACACTACAACATGCTTTTTTAATGCACAGGTTTACATTGCAACAAGTAGATCAAGAAAACTACTGCCATGGTGACCTCAGATACGAAGAGCTTAATTTTTTGCTTACACATTTTTTCTGCCTTTTACATATATATTCACATACATTTTTCCACATAATGCTTTCTCTCTTTCTCTCTCTTCTTGCAAGAAATGCGCACACTACTAACTGAACAACAGAATCAACATTGCTACAAGTGTGAAACCAGGTGTGATGTCACCCTGCTACATTCACTTTGTGCATCACATCACCCTTGTAAGGTGACTTATAAGCCTTTACTAAGCATACACTTCCATTTAGAATGGTCTAATGGTTCATCCTTGACAACAATCTCGGGATGATTAGATAAAAAACATACAATTATTTTATCAAGATACATATGCCTTTTTGCTTGCTTTGTATTCTCGTTTTAAACTGACCTATTCCTGCAACTATACCATTATTAGATGATGTAAAACTATTTAAACTTCACCTCTAATCATCTGCATTATCTACTTCAAATCATCGATGTACCAGATAATCAAATCCCATTTCATAAACACCACCTTATCGAATCTTCACTTCTTCGAACTCCTGGAACAAAGGCAATTCACCCAGGGTAAACAACCACGCGGCCAAGGCAATTCACCCAGGGTAAACAACCACTCGGCCACCATGGTAAACCTTCCCCTTTCCCCACTGTAGTACAATCTAGGAGTTGGTATATTTAGTTATGGGGGGTATGGGGGACACAGCTCCCTCCCTTGGAGGGATACTTGTTTTGCTGTTTATTTTGCCCTGGTGGTCAAGTGGTTGTTTACCCTGAGTGAATTGCCATTGCTCCTGGCATTTGAAGAAGTGAAGATTCAATAAAGTGGTGTCAATGAAATGGGATTTGATTATCTGGTACGTTGAAGATTTAAAGTAAACCCCTTAGTTCATGTATGTATTAGAACATGATATCCAAATGATAGCTTCTATTGAAGAAAAAAAGTATATATCGCCAGCGCTGGTAAGATTGTGTTTATGTCACAGATCAATTCTGGCAGCTACCTCTATATATATATATATATATATATATATATATATATATATATATATACATATACAAAATTTGTTTTTCTTGTTTCTGTTCATATAACTTTGATTCTCTCCTCTATATCATCACATACTCCACTCAAAATATTTTACTGAGTAATTTTCTTCTCAACAAGACATCAAAAGATATTACAAGATGACTAGGGTCTTATAAAATGTCGTCAGTGAAACTTTGTAGTGGTTGCAAATGGAACTTTTTCCATTTACTTTCTTATTTGCAAAACACAAAATGTATTTTTAAGAAGGGTAAATGCTCTTTTTGTATTCCGTCGAATGAACATTTTATATATTTTTACAAAACAAAATCATTATGACCATTAAAAATCACACACAGAAGCAGAAACTTGGGATGATAGAAACCAAACAAGCTTATGCCCAACCAGGCGATGATAATGTTGAGAAAACACATTACTGTATCCACATGATTGTGCCCTATTTTGTTTATTATGACTTAGAATGCATTAAAAGAATAATTGAGATAATAAATGTCTGCAGCAGTGATGAGATGCATTGTTCTGTATCTCTGCCTGCTGATTTAGAAATATTTGTCAGACGTTTATTTAGACAGTATTTTCACTGAAATCTTAATCTGTTTATATTAACATACCTCAGCAAGGGACAATGAGATACAACACATAATATTACAAATGCAAATTATTATTACCACTAAAGTGGAAAAAATATGCATACTGTATATTTTACTCATGAGATATAAATACCTACAATGGTAGAAAAAAGAACATTATTAAGTAACAATCTGTGATGGCCTTTACCTAATGAAGGCAGTACTCCCAGGATAATATAAAAATGCCACTGGAATGCCAGTGCAATTTTGGAAAAGTCCAAGACATTAAAAAGAAAAGGTTAGCCTTTATCTCCTCTTTCTCGTGAGGTAATGAAAAGGTTTGCAGTACTTTCTGTTGTGTAGAGCACAGAGTAATTAGGATGGGACTGTACACAACTAATGCTTGTTATGACAATAATTTACGATTATTGCTGTAGCAAAGAGGACACACAGTTGCTTTATGCTTTTATCATGTCTACAAATCTTAGGCCTTACCTGATGCTAACTTATAAAATACATATGCAGTGTACAGAATACCTGGATTTGTTGTTATGCGCTATGTCAAAACATACTTAGCAAACTTTACAGGAAGCCGTCTGTTTCAAACATGATCTTTTGAATGAAAACAGTCGGCAGCTCCTTAGAGCATTTCTGCTCTTACATACTGAGGGTCTTTTTAGAGCACATAGGGCCTGTGGTCTCTGTTAGGATGTTTTAAGAGAAGCTGTTTCTATTAGTCTATTTTTTTTTAAACAGAGGTTATAAAAACTATGACTTTGTGGGTTCTTAATGACAAAGTATTGACTTAGATAGGCAATCACTTTTGAATCAGAATTTGCGCTGTAGCCTTAGTGACAAAATCTTTATCTCTGAAACCAAAGATGATTTGAATCTTAGGAGAAGTATTTATTTTCTTACTGAATGCAACTTAGCAACTGATAAAAAAGAACTTGGTTAAAAGAGTGAGAAAAATATTACAAGATGATGTTATTCTGATAAAAATATTTCCTTCCTTCCCTGTGTTCACATTGGTAAAAATCCTGCAGATACTTTAGTATGCAGTAATTTCAAAATGTCTATTAAAGGTAAAAAATTAGAAACATATGACCATAGGGGACTTATCCTCAGAGCCACTGCAGTGTCTGCACTTGTATAATAAAAGAAGTGACCATTATAAAAGGATAAAGGTCTAATAGCATTGAATTTGATTGGCAGTGTTGCCTCATAGTGCATTGCTCTCCAGTTATTTTCTCAGCTGGGATGATTCCTTGTACAGAGTCTGGATGTTCTCCCTCTGCCCATGTGGGTTGTTGTTAGGTCATAGGATCATAGGATGTTACTAGGCTGTTGGCCCTGAGGCCCTTATAAGCCTAGCCAAGCATTTAGCCCATGTTTAGACAAATCAGCACTCAATGCCCCTGTCAAACAGGGACATGAGTGGAATCCCAGGGGTATATTTTCTGTTTCCCATCCAGTTATCCAGGTTGCGCTTTAAAACGGATAAAGAGGTACTCTGCTTGATGTGGAAAGGGAGTTTATTCCATAGATGGGGGAGTCTCTGGGACACAAATGTGTCCCACCAACAAGTCTTATTGATGTCACAGACCAGGCTGAGGCCACGTGTGTGGGTTACTCGAGTGGAGCTTGACTTGTGGATATGCAGCAGTCCCATCAAGGTGTGGTCCATGATCGCCTTGTATGCCAGACAGAGGTCACCTCTGAGGAGTCTGTATGAAACTGAGTAGAGGGATAGGGCTTTTAGCCTATCAGTATATGGTAGATGCTTGAGACCCTGGATTCTCCTGGTGAGGAACTTCTGTGTTCTCTCCAACTGTTACATGTGCTTTGTGAGGTACATGCCAAAAGGTGCGTGGTACTCAATAATGGGCCTTATAAGGGAAGAATACAGGGATGTTATGACCTCCTTGAGGTACCCTTACTTTATGAGGTGGGCCATGTAGAAGTCTGTCTGTACCACAGAAGCAACATGGTGGTCAAAAGTCAGGTTGCTATCAACCTGGGTGCCCAAATCCCTCACGACTGATTGAGTGCTTAGGACATTGTTATTAATATGATAATTTGTGGGAACATCACTCTCCCCAAAGGGGATGGTGATGCATTTTTTGCTATTCAGCTTGAGGCCATGCTTCTGGCACCAGTCCTTTGTCTGAGTGAGACCCTCTTGGAGGATGTCCACATCACTAGGGGAATTGATGACAGCACCCAGCATGCAGTCATCTGCAAACTTGGTCAGCCATAGCCCACTGGTTTTGGCCTGCACCTCAGAAAAGTATATCCCAAATAACAGAAGGCCCAAGACCGAACCCAGGGGTACGCTGCTTGTTACGGGTCTACTGCTTGAGGTGGCTTCACCAATTCTGACTATGTGGGTTCTATCAGTGAGTCAGTTTGCTACCCATCTGGTAACATATGGATTGATGCCAAGTTGAGAGAGTTTATCTATTATGCCTGAACAGGGAATATTGTCAAAGGCTTTGGCCAGGTCAAGGTAGGTGGTGTGCACTGTCTTCCCCTCGTCCATGGCTTTGGTGACTGTCTCAAAGAAGTCGACCAAATTTAGTAGACATGACCTCCCCTTGATGAAGCCAAACTTTGTAGGATCAAGTGTTTGGAGGTTACCAATGTCCTTATTAACGTGGTCCATGATAATCCATTCCATGGCCTTGCAGATCAGGCTAGTTAGGCTGATGGGTCTATAATTTCCCAGATGGGTGGATGCTCCACCTCTGTGTAAAGAGATGACAGGTGCTCAAGTTTCTTCCTATATCCCAATGCTAATGCCATAGGTGAAAAGGCATTCCCCCACATTTTCTTGTAGGTGTGCATGGTATGTAAGTGTGACTTAGTGTGTGCACTAGGTTGGCACCCCATTTAGAATTAGCTCTCCTGCTTTATGGTCAGTGAATGCCAGGTTAGGCAATGGTTCCCCCAGTTCCCTGGTCTGGATTGAGTGTGCAATAAAATAATTAATTAACTTTTTAAATTGAAATTGTAAAGCTGTGAAGTATGCTGTTAAATGTCCCTGCAGCTTGACATATAGCTGAAATGAAAATGAAGTTTAAGAACAGGTTCCAGGAATAGGCCTATCACATCACAGTAAGGAGAATCTAGCTGCTTTAATTCTCATCAAGTTCATAAGGGAGAAACCTCTGACTCACAAGCAGCTAAACATATCAGGAGAGAAAACATAAAGGGATGAAGCAGGTCTTGGCTGAGAAAGAAACCCATCTTAGTTTGAAATTTAATATTAGGCAACTTTAGGGTCTCCACAACAGTGTGACTGAAAGGCTGGAGGTCTGTAAGGAAATGTCTTTGTTGTTCCATTGGCTGTTGGCTAGTTTATATGCTTTTTCAAGCCTCTTACACATCTGATTTTTGTTTTCTTAAATCCATGTTAGGCTACAATGAGGTGCTAGGTTATAGTAAATAAATATAATAAACTGCTGTATCTTTGATGTGCTCTCTTCCTACTTACTTCATTAGTTATTTTACGATAGTTGATCTATGAGCCCTAGACAGCACAGTCAGTAAAATATATTCTAGTCCCAACCCTATTGTCTGTTTATTAATGTTTTTGAAATGTGTTTGGGAAGGTAATCCTGATTCTATAAATAATCTAACATACACTCAGCCTTAGTGTCTAGCCAACACAAATGCAACAGAAGATGCCACCTCTCACAGCATCTCCCCATAACAATGGTGAGCAGAGATTCTGTTCCATTATATAGCTGTTCTATGGATAAGACTCTCTGCATTCTGATTTCCCTCTTCTTGAGGCCTGTGACCATCAATACATTTACTTCATTTTTTCAATTGTGAAGACTTGATACTAGCATTATATTAAATTACATCATGTTACATTTGTCTGATGACAAAAGATACAATTAGTCTATATACTGTTTATTAATTATAACACTCCATGCACTACAATGTTACTCATGCCTTGGGGCATTGAACAGTTTTGAATGAAGTTTGTAAACTGAGTATATTCGGTGCCTGATCCTGGTTAATTATAGATTGAACTAGTATGCAAACTATCAACTAAAGAAACTTTAATTCATTGCAATGTTTTTAAATGTTCGTCATAGCTGAGTCTGAAATTTTAGAGTTCAGTTGTTGAGTAAAGGCTGACGGCACTAAAGGAAAAAAAAAATTACATAATACTATGTGTGGAAATGCTGCCACCTGGTGGCTCAATTACTGAAATGCGGTGATCTATTTTATTTTATTTTTCTTTGCTATCTAAAGTAGAACACTAATCATTCTGGACCATCTTAAGGGTCAGTCTGGGTTATATACACATCAAGTAAGTAGATTTTTGTAGCTTTGGAAAGCAGAATTAGATAAGCAAGTAATTTATAAATTACACATACAGAACATTGTATTAAATGCAGAGATTTAGCAGACGTGTTTTGTGTTACAAACTAAATATTTACACTTGGAATGTTTATAACATGTACAAGTTATATAAATAATGCATTGAAATGGAGCATAGTAATGAGAGACAAGGTCAGTTGTAGAGAGTGCTTCTTGAGCTATATAGGTTAGAAAGAGTAGGATGGGCAAAAGTAGATAAGAGAAGTGGCAGAAGTGTAGGATAAAAATGACCAGTCTAATTTTAAAATAACCAGGTGAGCAATACAAATAATTAAATGCTGTTAGGTGTCCCTGCCATATTTTAAAGATACATAAATCAAATTTTTAGGCCACAACTGAACAACAAGTCATTTGAGAGTCTTAAAAAGCATATCTATGGCGGATCCAAGAATTTGCAAGGGGGGGACACAATCTGGTTAGTCGACTACCAGGATGGAAGTGGGAAAGTGAGACACTGAGTTTGGTGGTTATGAAAAGATCACCTTAAGAAGCTCTGACATCATGTGTGAAAAGTGTGCACATGATTTTGCTGTGGATGTGGTGGTAGAAATAGGTAATTCCTGTGCAGCACACAGCATAATACAGATATAAGTTTAAAATGTAGATAGTATATGTGTGTGCGCGCGTGTTCGCAAATGTAAATATGAGGTACCTCTCAAATATCCAGAATTTTGCAGAATGTACAGATTTTTGCCACATATTTTTTATTTTATTCTCAAAAAAATGTGTTTTGACGTCACTTCAGATTGCTGAAGTCAGTACATAATGACATTTGAGTTTCATACTTCAGATCCTTTAATAGATACAAATTAAAGCAAAACCTGTTATTCTAGCAACTTCAAAGGTTATAAGAACAACACTTAAAATCTGTTCATGATTTGGGCCTTAGTCCATGATTCTTCTTATATTTGTCCAAGTTTCTTGCTCTGAGGCTGAAAGGTATTGTATTAATTGGGGTAATCAGGTTAAAATATTGAATAAATATTTCATTATATGTGCTATTTTCCAGCAGTTTAACAACTTCTATGCTATATTTATAATATGGTTTATAACAATTATCAAACTTTTTCCAAGATGCGTCTTCCCACCAATGTTCAATGTATGTATGCAACTAAAGCTGAGAACTGGAGTGGCAAACAAGTGGATGTAAACAGTTAATATTTATTTTGTTTGGCATGACACACCTATTAGGAGTATAATAAGAGTCTCCAGGCCAAGACTGAAACCAGTCCATTAAGATTAGGGCTCTATCCAGGTCAACAAATTAAAATAAACACTTGAATGCAGAGCAATAATACTTTTTGTTTTTTTGATATTTAACTCCTAAGGTAACAGGTAATACAAAAAGCAGCAGCAGCAGCACTAAAGCAAAGACAATTATTCAACCAGCCACAAATTTAAAAATAAAATCACATTATCAATGAGCAGATGTAATGAAACAATAACAATAGTGAGAAAGAAAAATCATACCTGCTGCATTCTAATTGAAATGTGTCCTGGCCCAGTGAAATCTAAATTTTTAAAACTTCTGTGTAGTTTAATTAATGCAGAGAAACTGAATATGTTATTAAAAGAACTGATTATCCAATGAACTGAAATGCTGGTATAGCATACCTCCCAACCTCTTAGCATAAGAAATCTGGATAAAGCCAAAAATAATGGGGGAACAAAGGCCCAAAAGTAGGGACACATTTTAAATATTACTCCTATAAACTTTGAAAGTTGATAGAATAAAAAGCTTTGTGTTAGCATGCACTTTCTGATGGATTTGAAGTCTGAAACTCAAATGTGTGACATTATTTAGTGAGATCAGTCCTCAATGATTTGTCAGAAATCCACAAATGTTATGAGGAACAGATGAAACATATGAGGCAAAAATCTAGACATTCGGTCAAGATCTGGACAGTTGAGAACTATGATGGTATTTTTTGTTTTTATATTTATTGTTAATTTCAGTGTGCAATGTGATCTCTTCTATTATGTGAACTTTTGATTAATTATTTTTCTCTCTATTACCATGTTTGAACTGGTTTGTAGCTAAGTAGATAAAATAAAACAATCTTAATAACTAATTTGAGTCATATCATAATATATATACACTAAAGTAAGCAGAGACATCTTGTAATCCGAGTCTGTTACTACTGTGATATTGACAAAATGAAACTAATAATGGTCCCATGGCTAGAACTACCTCTGGGTTTACAAATACATTTATCCTTACATGTTTAAAGCCAAAGACACCAGAAAAGTCTGGGTTAGTAAAAGAGGAAACAGTGTTTGAAGAGTAAGCATCCAAAAATAAAGGACCTTGAGAAAGTTGTTGAGCAGGGAGAGATCCAGAGTAGGTTTCCAACTGCTGTCCTTTTGAGGAACCAGGAACATGCTGGAATAAAAACTCTTTCTCACTTGGGAAGGAGGAACAGGTTAAATGGTTCCTTAATCTACCATGGACCTTAGGACCTCCAGGAAATGAGGAAGTTGATCTAAGCTTAAAAATAACCACATTTCCAACCCCAAGAAATTCCAGAGTAGCATCTCTGCCTTCCTTACTCCTGGCTGAAAAGACAACCCTTGCCCTGACCCAAGCTCTCCTGACACTGTCATAGCCAACAAATTTAACTCCTTCTTCACTGACTTAATAGCCAAGCTCAGCACATCCTTCACTAACAACCCAGTAATCCCTTTTAGATCCCACATCTATACTGTCCCTCCATCAGATTCAAATAGCAGCCAACCTCCTCCCTTCACCCTTAAACCCATTCCTGTCAACACTATAAAAAAAACTCCTCCTTAAATTAAAACCATGCTCAAATGCCCTAGACAACCTACCCCCTAACTTCCTCAAGTTATCTGCAGATGGCATAGCTCTGCCTTTATGTATTCTAATTAATCGATCCATCCAGGAATCCTACGTACCCCACTTCTGGAAAAAAGCCTTTATCATTCCTTTGCACAAAGGGGGCAACAACACCGACATCTCCAACTTTCACCCCATAGCTATTCTCTCCCCCATCTCTAAGATTCTTGAAAAATGTATTCATCTCCAACTATTACCTTACCTATTAAACAATCATCTACTGTCCCCAACACAACATGGCTTTAGACCAAGACATAGCACCTCTACTGCCCTCCTTTCCTTCCTCAATAATATCAACCATGCTCATGACACTAGTATTGTCGTATCTACCCTCCTCCTAGATCTATGCAAGGCCTTCAATACCATTTCCCATAGCCTTCTGCTGTTCAAGCTCCCTCAGCTTAACCCTTCTTCCTCCTCCAACAGTTGGTTTTCCAGTTATCTCTCAAACAGGGAACAGGCCATCAATTTGAAAAACCAGTACCTCTTCCCACTTCAACTCTCAGACAGGTGTCCCCCAAGGTTCTATCCTGGGTCCTTACTATTCAACATCTTCATTAACAACTTTCATCAATGTATCCCAAATGCTAAACTTGTGCAATATGCTGATGATTCTGCCATCATCTGCTCCACTGAATCTCTCCCCAAACTTATGCAAATAACCCAGCCCACCTCTCACTGCACTGAGACATGGATGTTAAACAATCACCTAGCTCTCAATACATCTAAAACCAAAATTATGATCTTTACCCTATCCAAAAACATCAAAATAGACAAGAATACCTTCTCTGTCATAAGCCAAAACTTAACTCTCATCAAAATAGTCCCCCACACTAAGCTTCTATGTGTCTTTATTGACAAACATCTAAAGTTTGACATTCACCTTCAAACAAACATCAACAAAACCCACCAGAAGCTCAGAATGCATTATTACCATAATCACTACCTTACCTCTACAACTAAGCTTACCCTCTCTACCACTTACCTTCTTCCCTCTCTCATGTACAGGCCCCCTCTCCTTACTAATCTTCAAACCACCCTTAAGTCTAAACTGGCAGGCTGCTATAATAAAATCTCCAAGTCTGCCACCAGCTCCTAATTCTCCTCACACCACTGTGATGCCTTACACTCCTTGAGCTGGCTGGAATTCCCAAACTATCTCCTTTACATTCAGCTCTCTACAGCTCATAAACTTATTCTCAATTAAACCCAATACCCTTCCCTCACCTCTATCCTAACTTTGCATGTCCCTGACCAATCACTCAGGTCCAATAATCAGAATCCCATTGAAGTTCATAAACCCCAACATACTCCTGGGTAATTTCTACTGTCTTTTTCTCTAGCATGAAAATGGAACGCACTTCCCCCACAAATCCAAACAACTCAGAACTGCTCCATGTTTAAGGCCTTGCTCCAATCGTACTTCTCTTCTACTTGGGAATGCTCCTGCTCTCACCCCTCCTAACCCCCTCCTACCTGATCCAACTTCAGTCAACCTTTTTCTCACAAAATTCTAACCGTCTTCAACCATGTTCTTCTCCTTCATCTCTCTCTTAGAGCCACTTACTCCATTTCTCACCTTGAGAGCATAGTCTTTGACATTCCACCTTTTTGGAATGCCCATTATTTCACATTGGTGCTGAATCTGTCATCAGGGTACACCACATAAATCCTTTTGCTACTTCCACCTCTACACCTATATGCCTTCGTCAATCCTGTAAGCTGTGTATAATTTGTATTTGCGCAATACTATGTATTAACTCTTGCTGATTTTTACTATTGTAATAATTTTGAATTAATTGTGTTGTAAATCCAGCTGATTTTTATTTAAATGTATGTACATGGAGCTTTTCTCCCCAGGCCACCATTGAAAAAGGGCTCTTCTTGGCCCAATGGACTTTCCCGGTTAACAAACTGCAAATAAATAAATAAATAAATACATAAAAATCTAGAAGAGGTTGAGGAATCCCAGAAAAAGGAGGAAGAGACCATGACGTAACCCTGACGGATGACAGAAAGAACACAAGAGCCTGAAGTAATGAGAAGCCAATTTAGAAGACAAAGAGAAAGTCAAAAGGACAAAAGAACATGGTCTAGCAGAAGGGGGGGATTATCAAACAAAAGCAGGCTTATCAGATAAAGGAGACTTCTGGGCCTCAAAAGTCTGAGAAGCCTTAGCAGAATTGGCTCTCCAGCCACCCTTCCTGCCCTTGTAGGCTTAACATGGTTGCCTGCAGATAAAAGTAAATTCAGAAAAAACAATTCCTCTGGAACTTAGGGATGGGAGATGCAAAAGTATGTTTAAGGTCCTGCAAGGCTTTGCCTTTCTCCTGTAGAGACTTAAACAAGTCAGCAGCAGCAGTCCCAAAATGATATTCATCATCCAGAGGAGTATCCAACAACTTGGCCTTAATGACCTCAAACATAGACTGGAGATAATGCCAGGAACAGCGCCTCATGAAACTGGAAGATTTTGAGATACTGCAAAACTTGCAATTTGGAAGGTTAGAATTACAAGATGAGTGGAATTGATATTAGACCATTTCCTTTCCTGAAAGTTAACTTGAATGCATACGTGTCAAGCTACTTTGTTAGAGTTTTGACAAATAAGTCAACTATTTCATATTACCAACAGTGAGAACACTAAGAATGTCAGGAAACTCACTTGTGACAGATTTACATGGACATTATAGATAGAAGCTAAGCTGAAGCAGGTTAGTATGTGTGTGACTGATTGCTTGCAATTTGGAGAAAGCCATCTAAAAGGGAAGTATGGGTCTCTACACAAATTCAAATCCCCACAAAGTCAGGTTTTAAGTAAGAGTCCCACTGAGTGCAAAATGTACTGATGAATATAACCAACCATTGAAATATTCTATTAGTTCACCTAGATCTAGGCTTCCCTCAGCATTCCCTCTGCGTTAATCATATTTTGAGACATTCCATGTGCATATTCTAATAAAACAATTCGGGTACAGCTGCAGATGAATTCAGTTTCAAAGCATTTTGTTACTCTGGGTTTTACCATATTTGAATGCGCAAACTATTTGGGCAGCATATTTTTAGAGTAAATGTTAACAACAAAGGTGATGCTTAGGTTCATAGGTTCATAGGTTGGTTCATAGGTTGGTACTAGGCTATCAGCCCTAGGGCCTATACAAGCCTAGCCATAACAATTCCCTGGCTATTTCTTCCCACATTATTTACTTTCCTCGACCCCTGTCTAGCAGGGCGACTGATGTGATCCCTGGGGTGAATTTCCTTTCTCCCATCCAATCGTCAAGGTTCCTCTTGAAGAGGTCCAAAGAGGCACTCTGCTTGACATGTATGGGCAATCTATTCCAGAGTCTGGGGAGTCTCTGGGTCAGGAACCTATCCCTCCAGCATGTTTTGTTTATTGTGATGACAAGGTTTAGATCCCTGGAGCGTGTAGCTCTGAGGGATTGGGATTTCTTTAAGTGTAGCATGTCCAACAGCTCTGGGTTTGACATGGCCTTGTATGTTAAGCAGAGATCGCCTCTGAGTAGACGATATGCGACAGAGTATAGCTGGAGTTTTTTAAGGCGGTCAGCGTAGGGCATCTGCTTTAGGCCTGTGATTCATTTAGTGAGGTATTTCTGAGGCCTTTCCAGTTGTTGCAGATGTCTTGAGAGGTACATACCAAATGGGGCGTTGTATTCTATAATGGGTCTAATGAGGAATGAGTACAGTGGGACAATGACCTCCTTTTTTCTGGATGAAAAGCCCTTCGTGATGAGGTGTGCCACATAGAAGGATTTCCTGACTGTTGTGGCGATGTGGTTATCAAAGGTGAGACCACTGTCCACCTGTGTCCCTAAGTCTCTTATCACACTTTCTGTGTTTAGTGTACTGCCACCTATATGGTAATTCATGGATACATGTTTTTTCCCAAAGAGGATAACAATACATTTCTTGGCATTGAGCTTGAGCCCATGGCTCTGGCACCAAGCATCTGTTTCTATAAGGCCCTTTTGTAGAGTATCCACATCATTTGGGGATTCAATAATGGCTCCCAGTTTGCAGTCATCTGCAAACTTTGTTAGCCAGAGTCCCTTAGTGTTGACCTGTACTTCAGAGAAGTAGATGCCAAACAAGAGCGGCCCCAGGACTGAACCCTGAGGTACTCCACTTGTCACTTGTCTGGAGCTGGATTTGGAGTCGGCTACTTTTACAGTGTGGGTTCTATCAGTAAGCCATTTAGCAACCCATTGGGTGACGTAGGGATTAATGCCCAACTTAGTAAGTTTATCTATGATTCCAGAGTGGGGGATGGTGTCAAAGGCCTTGGCAAGGTCTAGATAGGCTGTGTGGACCACCTTGCCCTTGTCCATGGCTCTGGAGACTGATTCAAAGAAGTCAATCAGGTTCAGGAGACAAGATCGGCCCTTCACAAACCCAAACTGGGTGGGGTCCAGTGTTTGAAGGTTGCCAATGTCTTTGTTTATAAGTTCCATGATAATACGCTCCATGGCCTTGCAGATAAGGCTTGTCAGACTGATGGGACAGTAGTTTCCGGGATCCAAGGTGGATCCCCCCTTGTGGATTGGGATAACTGTAGCTCTGCGCCACTCAGTGGGCATGAAACCTGAGGTGAGGCTATGATTAAACATGACA
Organism: Protopterus annectens; assembly: GCF_019279795.1. Taxonomy (NCBI): domain Eukaryota; kingdom Metazoa; phylum Chordata; order Ceratodontiformes; family Protopteridae; genus Protopterus; species Protopterus annectens. The sequence continues at coordinate 501,509,205 of NC_056733.1, forward strand.
CTTAGGTGAGGTGCCAGTTCATATTGTAGTTCATGTAGTACACAGCCCGGGATGTCATCTGGTCCCATGGATGCTGTATTCTTGGCTTTAGAGAGTGCGTTTTGTACCTGTGTGGCCGTTATTACTGGAATTTGGCAATCTTCCGGTATTGAGATGGGCCATTTAGGGGGTGAGAGGGGGGTGAAGTTGGCACTGAATCGATCTGCCAGGATATTGGCAGTATCCTTCGGATCAGTATATTTAATGCCATTCTGTTTTAGCTCAGTGCTGATCTGAGCATTGCCATTTAGATTCTTGACATAGTTATAGAATGCTTTGTGGTTGTCTTTGGAATCTTTGGCAATTTTATTTTCGTAACTAGCTTTGGAGGATTTTATGAGGTATCTCAGTTTCTTACTGAGGCTAGTAAGGGAGTTTTTTGCATCCTGGGATTTTACTCTTTTCTGCAAAAGTTTCTTCCTTTTGTTGTAAAGTTTGTTTATGGCAGGGGACCACCAGATTGGCTTCCTTTTTTTGGATGAGAGCATTTTGGTTCTATTTGGGATGGCACGATTCATGCATGAGTGAATGTGCTCATACAGTGCCTTAGTGTAGGATTCAGCAGTTGAACTTTCAGTTCCCGTCTGCATGGGTGTCATGAAGTTTGTCACTTCTGACTTGAGTAGCATGAAGTTGGCTTTGGAGAGTTTTTTATGGTGGTTTCTTTACTGGGGGGTGGGAGTGGGATGTGGATGTTAAGGGTGATTAGCTTATGGTCAGACCTGACTAACGAGGGGGTGACCATAGGTATGGAGCATTGATTTCCCATGTTGGTAATGACCAGGCCTAGGATATTGGAGCCCCTGGTGGGACTATGGATTAGTTGATCCAGGGCGTTGGAATTTATGAATTCCAAGAACCGTTGCGCAAAGGTGTTGGGACATGAGTAGTTTTCCCAGTTAATGGCAGGGTAGTTAAAATCACCCAGTATTAGGGTGTTTGGTTCTATCTTAATATTTTCCAGTATGTTTAGAAAGGTGTAGTGAGAATCTTGGGGTATGGTGGGGGATCTGTAGCAAGCTACAATTTGGATTGCAGTCTTACCTAGTGTTAGTTGCACTTGGAAAATTTCAGACACATTGTGTTGGCCAACTAGCCTGGTGGTGTGAATATTCTTGGTGAATATTGACACTCCTCCACCTTTAGTGTTTCGGTCCTGGTTTGGTGGCTGAAAAGTGTGGTAAGAGTTGTAGCCTGGTATTGCAGGGGTGCTCTCTGGAGCCTTGAACCAGGTCTCAGTTACTGCACAGATATTGATGTTCTCCATTTTTAGGAGTGCCTCGAGAGAGTGCATTTTGAGGTTTAGACTTCTAGCATTGAGTAGCATTACCTTCAGATTTTGCATGCTTGTACCTGTTATGGTGGTGGTTTTGTCCTTTGAAGTTTGCCTAAAGAAGGCACTATAGGGGTGGCAAGAGCCTTAGCCAGTAACCTGAATCCCAGGGGCGACAGGTGCAGACCATCTCTGGCAAAGCATCGTGGTCTGTCAATCATGTCATCCCAGGCAGACAGATGCTGGATCCCCTTTGAATGACACCATAAGCTTAGCCAATTGTTGAAGTCAATCACTTTATCCTTATATTGTGGTATCATTCTGAGCAAAGGCAGGATGCTACTCAGGGCTAGGGTCATACCTGCCTGGGCCACATGATCCGAGAGCTCTTCCATGTCTCTTTTCATGTAGTCCAGGGAGGTACGTCTCAAGTCATTCACTCCAACATGGACAATGACAGAGTCATATTCGTACTTGTTGTGGAGTGACTTGAGTGCATGCGTTATGTGGCAGATCCTGGCACCCGACAGGCAGCTGACTGTAATTTTCTCCTTATTCAACCTGGTGAGAGGGACATCAGTGTGCCGGACTATAGAGTCACCTATGACTAAAGTGTTAGGTACATTGTCTTGCTTTAGGGGCTGTTGCTGGGTGGCACACTGGTGTTGTGAACTATGTGACACATTGGTTGTGATTGGTGTTTGTTTGCATTTCAGCTTCAGATGTCTTTGTTGCTTGGGCAGGTTACAGTTAAGGGCCTCTGCATATGTGGATTTAGTGTTGCTATATGTGGGTGTTGGTGGTGCGGGTTTAGAAGGGCTATGTGTTGCTTGAGGTGTAGTGTGGGTGTTAACCTTCTTCTCTTGACTGTTTAGCACAATCTTGGGTGGAGAGAGCTTTGCTTCCATTTTGGCTATGTAAGTGCATCTCTCACAGGTTGTAGTGTTGGGTGGTAGGAGGAGAGGGTTGTCTGTGTACATGAGGCAATTGCTGCATTGCCCCAGTATGCCCAGATTCACCAGGTGGACAGGAGAAATCACCGGAAGCTGACCCTTGGACATGCCTGGTTTGGGGCTTTTTTTTTTCTTTGTAAAGTATAGGAGCTGTTTCCTTAGCAAGGTACTTTGCAATTATAGGCTGTTTAGTGCCTACTATTAATTTCTCCTTGTTAATAAGGATAGTTCAGTGTTTGTATGAGTTTAAGGCTTCCTAGTGCTTTCCAGCAGGTATTAGAAAAAGTGCTAGTCACAGGGATGCTTAAAGGTAAGATTGAAAAGAATGCACTCTGCAGTGTGCACTAGAAAAGTTAGATGTGAAAGTAGGTAACTTGAGTTTTACCTGTTTAAAAAGTTAAGGTTTAGTGGAGAGTTACTATTTTTAAAACAGCAAGATGGATTGAAAGGTTCATAGGTTCATAGGTTTTTACTAGGCTAATGACCACAAGGGCCTTTTTAAGCCTAGCCATGCATCCAAAATCTCTGACAAGTTTTGATACCCTTGATAAGTGTTCTTCTTCTTCTTTCGGCTTTTCTCAGTTAGGGGTTGCCACAGCGGAACTCCGGTCCACTAATGATTGGCAGTAGATTTTTACGGTGCCAAGGTGCTCGACCTTCAACGAAGGCATGCCCATTAACACATGTCTTTCGAAGGCCACTCGACCACGGGGAGGACATGCAGACTCCACACAGAAATGTGTAAGCATAGGATTTGTAGAAACATTCCAGAACAGAGGCTGTACATCTCATGCCATGTGCACTGCTGTCAGAACTCTTTACAATATGCCAAGGTGTGCAGGAGCACATATTTTAGGACTTTTGTCTCTAAATGCATATCTCAAGGATTATTGCATATTCTGTTTAAAAAGAAGACAATATATTATTTATTTATGTATTTATTTATACCAGTTTGATGACCAAGGAGGTCCACTGGGCTCGGGGAGCCCGTTTTCAGTGGAGGCCCAGGGAGAAAAGCTTCACCAATACATAGTTACATGAATAATTACTAAGAAACTTTGCATTACTGACAAATAAACAGGTAGCATTCATAAAGAAACAAACAATTACAATTTTGTTTAGGTGTAAAAGACAGGCAAATGGCCTTGAGGCTAGATTTTACAGTCTAGTTATTTATACATAATACAAATGAGCAAGGTTAGCTAGGTGAGAGGTTAACCAGGAGCAAAAGTGGAGGAGACCTTGAGAGGTATAGGGTGAAGAGTGCAGCTGCATTTCCTGTTTGAGTAAAGGTGAGAATGAAGAAGAGTTTTAAAGTTTTCGAGAGTATCACAGGTCCTAAGAGTGGAGGGAAGAGCATTCCATTTTTTGGCTAAGGTGAAGGAAAGCAGAAGATGACCAGCTGGGCGCTTGGGTTTGTGGATGGTGATTAGGTTTTGGTTGGTAGATCTAAGTGTTCTATGAGGAGTATATTGTTGGAGGATACTGGAAAGTGCAGGGCACTTGGTAGGTTGGAATAGTAGGCTATAGCCCGTCGTGATTTGGAGAAAGTCAATTTGGTTATGGAGTTCAAGCCAGTTTAATGAGTGAAGGGAGAAACAGTGATGAAAGGAAGATTTGGCTTTGGTAGCAAATCTGGAGATTTTATTGTAACATACTTCTAGTTTGGAGGATAGTGAGGAGGATAAATTAGTAAGCAGAGGGGCGCCATACAGTAGAGAGAGGGAAGAAGATAAGTAGTGGCGAGAGTTAGTCTGGTAGCAGGAGAGAGGAAGTGGTTGTTTCTATAAAGTAGGCCAAGTTTTATGTGAGTTTTCTTTATGTTTAGCTGGACGTCATAGCCGGCCTTAGGCATAGGTCAACTAGGGGCCGCCTAGGGCATCGCTCTAGCAGGGGCACTTTTCCAGTAATTGGATGGTGCAGGTAGACTAGGATGGGGGCAGCAGGTGGTGTGGTGGGGGGCGCCATAGAGCCCTTTTGCCTAGGGCTCCAGTTGACCTAAGACCGCTCCTGTTGGATGTGAGTATTAAATTTTAGGTGTTCATCAATGGTTACACCAAGAAGTTTGGCAGAGGGAAAGACCTCTAAAATGGAGTTGTTATGGCTGATTATTTGGAATGAATTTTTATCAATAGGGGAGGACTTAGAAGGAGAGAATAGAAGGATTTTAGTTTTGTTAGCATTTAATGAGAGGTGATTTTGGAGCATCCAGTTCTTGGTAGTTGAGAAGGCTGTTTGTGTCAGTAGTTGGAGATCTGTTAAGTTGGAGGCGCAGCAGATCAAAGTAGAATCATCAGCATATTGAACAATTTTAGTATTTGGTATGGCCTTGTAAAAGTCGTTAATAAAGATGTTGAATAGAACTGGGCCAAGTATGGATCCTTGGGGTACTCCAGTGGGGGTAGGATGGAAGGTGGAGGTGCCCTGGCCCCATTTGACAGCCTGGGACCTGTTGGAAAGATAAATGGAGAACCAGGAGAGAGTTTTGTGGGAGGGATTGAGATTAGACAGATGATTAAGAAGGTGGGTGTGGGAGATGGTATCAAAAGCTTTAGATAAGTCCAGCAGAACTGAGGATACTAAATTACCAGAGTCACGGGCTAAATTGACAGTATGTAAGAAGGAGAGAAGGGCGGTGTTGGTACTATGTCCTGGGCCGAAACCATGGTGGGTAGGAGAGAGTAGCTGGTGTTTGGTAAGGAATGGCAAGAGCTGAATGTGGATGCATTTTTCAGGGAGTTTAGAGAGAGGGGAAAGGATGGCTATGGGTTGGAAATTAGATACGTTATGCTGGCTTTGTGGCATAGAGAGATAATTCCTTGGCTACAGGACAAATGGCCTAGGTTCAGACTGCTGCTGGCATACCAGAGGAGCAGACCTGGAAGAGAACAGCTGATGCCAGCTCACCAATCCTAGAGGAAGGAGTTCATCCTGTGGCAGGAGTGACACCTTTTGGATAGACCTTAGTTGTATGTGCCTTGAAAGAAGACAGCATGTAGAACATGTTCTTGCTATGGATAATTATCACTTCTAGCTAGGCACAGCATGTCTATATAAGAGCACACAAACAATAACCTAGCATAGCTGATATTGCACTGAACCTACAGACAAACACTGTGAGGAGTTAGGATGAGAAAGAAAGTTTTCCTCATTTTCTGGAAGATGAAGGCACTCAGTCATCTGCTCTTGCCTCCACACCTGGTGTCATATCAATGTGGGAAGTGTAGAAATGAATTGTTCACAGGAGCATGGCAGACCACTGGCCACAGTGAGACTGTGGGAGAAAAAAAAAACACACAAGAGAAAAATAAAATGTAAGTGTGTGTGTGTGTGTGTGTGTGTGTGTGTGTGTGTGTGTGTGTGTGTGTGTGTGTGTGTGTGTCTGGCCATCTATCTGATTGTCAATCTGTTTGTCTGTCTCTCATACACAGACTCGTGTACATGTACATCATTTTGTCTATGTGGAATTTCCCACCTAAATTATTTAATTTATATTACTTTATGGGGAAGTTTTGGATTCTGTGAAAGGCTACATGATTTCCAGTAAAGTGAGGTGATGAAATTGTAATTACCTACTTTTCTAATTTTCTTGTTGTTGAAGAGGGATAGGATGGTCAGTAGGTTTCCTAGAATATCCACCACTATAGATGTAATCAGCACATTGGCCAGTGTGGTGAGAGCCCAGGGAACCAGGTTTTCTGTTTTGCTGCCATCTCCAATGGATTGATTATTCTGCTCAGAAACACCTTCATTCATTTTGTGGATGCTCATTGTGAAGAGATAGAAGACTTTCCTTTACAAGGAGGCATCAGGAGGCTAAATTTATTAAACCAAAATCACCATCAATTAGTACACCATAATAATACTGTTTTATGACATGCAGTGACCATATTATACCCATCCATGGACACCACACTTTTTTTTCAGATTAGTGGGCAGTGTAGAGTATCTGGCACCATTTCCTACTTCAGCAAGAGTTGTGTGCAGTTTCCTTGGGTTAGTCAAAAGCATGCCAGTTGTGTCGTAACTTTAAAGCTGGTAACTTTCTGGCTCTGCCATACTAGTGTGTCCAAATAATTCTACTGCGTTTTGATTTACCCCCCTTCTTTTGGGTATTACACATTTCATGCATGGGGGTTCTTGTAACAAATTGTTTTTTTCTGCAGTGGCATATATAGTTTTATCACTGCATCAGAAGTTGACTAAAACCCTGTTACTGATGCACTCGGTCACCCCCCCCCCCACCCGTCATTCTGTAAAGTGCACCTGTCCCACTTCACACATGTCATGCTAAGTCAGACGCAGCTGAATAATCGGAGTCCTCACTCACAGAAATGTTAGGTGATGTTATGTATCATGAGTATCAAACTATCTTTTTCTTTTCCTAGGAGGTTGAGGCAAAGTACTTGGAGTGGTAAAATGTATTTTTCCACAAAACTTAGATCCTATCATTCACTGGGCAATATTTATATTCTACTGTGGGTTTATGCTACATTTTATGTCCATCTTAAAATGTTTTCATGCACACCCTGGCTGCCTCCAACAAATCAGATTACTATCACTGAAGTTTTCTTATTCCATCACCATATTACTAGAGCTTTCTTCTTTCATTCATACTTTCCAGCTTTAGAGTTACAATTTATAGTATTCTGGGATTAGTTGTTATTAACATTGTCACATCCTACTTGAAGCCTCACAGACCAAAATGGGGATCCGCTGTATGCTAGGTTAATAGCAATCAGATACTGGGTTGTTTTAATTATTGTTAACTTACATGTCCGGAATACTACCCACTCCAACAGAGTTAAAATATCCATTGTAAGACAGCGGTCAGTATTAGTAGCAAATCATGCTATGTATTCCCCATCCAGGAAAGTTGGGTGCAGGTACAATGTACCTTTCCATTCGTGTTGATTTCGGTCATGGAACGTGGCACTGCAGCATATCGTTTCAGCTCCATCACAGCTCTCAGCTCACCCTAATTATAGCTGCTGTGCTCTTTTCCCTGCTCTCAAGCGTCACTTCTCTGCTTGGGTCACCCAGGCAACAACTTTCAGTTTATATTATAGCGCATCCATTCCTCTTGTTACTCCAATGCCCACCATCTACAATGAGAGCATGCAACTCCTTAATTAACCCCTTCTCAACTGGATCAGCAGCTCGCCTCATTCACGCTCCCCTGCATTAGTCTGTCTGTCTCTCCCCTCTGCTCCCTCTCTCTTTCTCAATGTACACACACCACTAGTCATTTATTGTGAGCTGCAATAAAGACATCAATAGAGTAATGCTGTGTGTGTTTGTGTGTGTTTAGTTGTGCTTTGCAGTGCTCAGGACTGCAAACAATCTTAGATGTCTGTGATATATGCATTTTTTCTTTATTATTAATAACTTATTTATACTTTCTGTTTTAGTTTTCTGTAATTATTGGTGATTAAACTCAGTCGATAGATTATCATGTCAAACAATGATGTGGCAACAGGCAGGGCAACTTTAGTGTTCTGTAACCCATGACGTGATTAACACAATAGAAAGGGGTCTCACATCAGGAATGACAGGACCCCCAGCAGCAGCATTAATGGAGTCAGCGATCACCCCCACCTTAGACATAAATAGATTTAGCTGAAAATTCAGTAGTTATGAAAGTTAGTCAAGTGTCCAGAGCATGATTAAAGGGTTGCAAAGGACTGACAGCAAGATCAATTGAACTGGAGAACTACGGAATAAACTGTCCCCCCATTGTTTATGGCTTTGTCCAGATTTCTTACTCTAAGAAGTTGAGAGAGTATGTGCAGTATTCAACCGTGCCACTTTGGCACCTAGAATCAGTACTTCAGTAAATCAGTAAAAAAAAATAATAATAATTACCTTAGGGCAGAATCACTCAGTGAGTTGCTCACACAGGCTTTTGAGGGGACATCTATGCCTGGCATATAGGACATTGTCAGACCTCACTCTGATGGACCTCCTGCATATCCACAAAACAAACAGCATCAGACTTACCCATTCTAAAGACTTAAACCTTGCCTGTGATATAAATAGGACCTGCTGGAGAGATAGGTATATATCCCAGAGACTAGCCTGTCTATGGAACAGGCTCCCCATCGATGTGAAGCAGAGTTCCTCCCTAACCCAATTCAAGTAACTTGGACAATTGGATGGAAAACTGGAAATTCATCTCTGGTTTGGCACCCATGTCTCTAACGGACACAGGTAAACTGTAAATAGTTCATCTCCCAGGCCCATGCTTACACTTATCAAGGCTATTGGAATGTGTCATTGATTTGGGATGCATGGCTAGGCTTAAAAAGGCCCTGAGGTGGTTTTTATACTACTAGGGGAAATTTGGCTAGGGCACCATGGAACTTCCCCTACTCTTGGTAGTGGGAGGAAGCATGTGTGTGTGTGACACAACAGACTTCCTGTTCCTGTCCCAGGAGTGGAAGCAGCCTGGATGAACAGGGAGAAAACATGGATGATTCAGCTTTTGCTGAAACTGGAATGAAAGTTGCTGAAAATACAGTTGAAATGGTAGAATCACTACCAGAAGTTGCTGATGATGTGGGTGCAGAAAAAAGTGACATTGCAGGAAAAGGAGATTGTAGTTGAAAAAGAGGTAGATTCAGAGGAAAACTTTCAGAGAAGCTTGTTTGAAGGAGAGATAGTTACCTTTGAAAAATGCATAATTACAACCCCCCAATCGGGGAGGGGGGTTTGCAGGATGACTATTTGGAAGAAATGGTAAACCAAAGTGAGCCAGAAAATGGAGCAACAATTTTGTGGAGCGACATCATGGAAAAAATAGAAGAAAAAAGAAGAAGAAGAGACTGTGCCAGAAAAAGTTCCAGAGACAAAAACATATGTATAAACTGTGGGAGAAGGAACAAAGAAGAAAGAAGAAATAAAAGAAACAAAAAAGAAGTATACAGTACACATGAGCCATAAAAAAGAAGAATGTTTGAACAGGTATGAGGCTTGGGTCTCTGTCATAACACTTCTGGGTGTCAAAGCAAAAGAGGTAAGAGCATTTATTTTAATTAATAAAGAGACTTTTTGTGACTTGATATTTCAGACTGGGCAGGCCATGGAAAATTTTGGGTGCATATGAATGAAAGAAAAAAATATGTGGTGCACGCTTTTTACAAACAAACAAAAAAAAAGAATGATAATCCAGTTTAGAACTGAAGTTGAAGCAAAAGAACTGAAAGGGCATTTGTTAACTATATGTAAGAAGTAATGAACGCTACAAAAATATATGCTGAAAGAGGACTATGGCCTGGGGGATGGGAATGTGGAATCATACTGAAGATGATAATTGGCCAGATTCAGCAAGCTCTGCACAGAGTGCCTGAATAGTGGAAGAGCAGCTGAAAGCAATATGGCTGCCAAGCGATCCAGAAACGAGCCCCCGAGATGTGCATGAGTGCCCCTACACTATTCCAGCATGGACACCACTGCTATATGTTAATTACCTCATTTGCTGGTGAAAACCATGCAAATGAGGTGAATTAGTGATCCAGGAAGCAGGCAGGCATCTCTGCAGGAATAGTGTAACCTGCAGAAATGTATTCAGTTACCAACCAAATACATTTCTGCAAATTACAAAATGGAGGCATGACAGCTCTAAAGAAAGCATGTATTCAATGTAGTAGGCATGCCAATGGCCAAATATATGGCCACTGGCATGAGAAATAGTTGCAAAATTATAAAAAACAACTTTTTTTTTTTTTGGCTGATCTCGGCCATTTAAGTGTAGGGCAGCGGTGCACAAACAGGATCAGCCCGAAAATAAGAAAAAAAGTTGGAAATAAGCTTTTAAACCCAAATCAGCATTTTGCCATAATAGTCAATGGCATGCATAAGACAACAATACCAGGGAATAGTGGTTGCTATGGGGGAAGGCTGAGTGTGAGTGTGGTAACTATGAATTAGCATTCTGTTTTATGCAAATGAGGGGATTGACACTGAATCAAGATTTCCTCTCAATGTTAGCTTGAACCCAACTGTGTAGGTGCAGCAACACCATTGTATAAGTCTAAAAGGTGGATGACCTCATAAGGGTGTTATGCATGCTGTAAGCTTATTGGAGCTCTGTGGCCTGTGTTTGCCCTTAGCTAAGCACAGGTAAGGAAGAGGGTGTGTCTGAGGCTGCCTAGCAGTGTTTACAGTGCCTAAACAGGTTTTAAACAAAAAAATAAAAAAAACAGAAAATAGCAGCTCTATTCACATCTGAGCACTGGGTATGCACGCCACGCCTCATGGCTTAAACGGGAAGGCAATGGGAAAGGAAAACAGCAGTAGGAAGGCAATCAAGGAGAACTAGCATAGCTGGCAGGTGAAATGTATCAGAATCAGCCAATTACACATGGAACAGCCTAGCACACTACTATAAACTATGCAAACACCTTCCAGTCTGTTTTTTCCCACAAACTCTTCACCACCAGTGTACACAGATGAGGAAATTTTACCTGACAAAACTAACAAAATGTTAGGGGCTGCTGTCGCTCTCATACATCAATATGTGCAAGAGGCTGAGGGTGGTGAGGATGTGAATGCTGATGACCAACCCACAGAGAGGAGGAGAAGAGTGTACAGACCCAGGGTAACCTACCAGGGGCTACATGAGCTGGAGATAGTGGAGTGCTATAGGGTAGACAGGGACCTCCTACAGCAAATTGTTGAGCTGTGCCAGCCATGCCTCACACACAGAACCAATAGAGGGGAACCCATCCTAGTGGATACCAAGGTATGTGCAGACTTAAGAATAATAGCCACAGGTACCTTCCAAAGGGCAACTGGGGATATCGTGGGGGTCTCACAGGCATCAGCATCCAGGGTACTCCACCAGTTCCTGGATGCCATGTCAGCACATGCTGGTGAGTGCATATATTTCCTCAACACCCATGAGGTATTGACCATCAATATGCATCTCTTACACCAAATAGCAGAATACCCTGAGGGAGTGAGTGCTATAGACTGCATGCACATACACATCAAAGCACCACCCGGCGAGCAGGCTAGGGTCTACATAAACCGCAAGGACTGCCCCTCAGTCAACTGCCAGGTTGTGTGCGATGCCTAGGGCATTATCTTGAATGTGTATGCTGCCAACCCTGGATGCTATCACAACTCCCACATCTGGCATATGACACAGCTGTACCAGTCATTTGCCAGTGGAGCCACACCATATGGACACCTAGTAGGGGATGCTGGCTATGCACTGGAGCCTTAGCTGATGACACCCCTCAGAAATGCACACACACCTGAACAAGAACTCCATAATGAGGCACATGTACAAACCAGAATCATAATAAAGCATGTGTATGGGATGATCAAGTCATAGTTCGACTGCCTGGATATATCCAGTGGAGCCTTGCAGTACTCTCAGCTACATGTACACAAATGTTCATAGTATGTGCCATGCTACACAATATGATCCTGTGGAAACAGCTGTAGCAGGAACAGCATGGGGCAAGGCCACACAGCCCTCCACCATTGCCAAGGCCATCACAGGCACAGAGGGACTTGGATGAGGAACTACTTGAGCCTGCCCATGTAGGGTGAAGGAGGCATGCCCAGTATGCCCAGGCCTTGACAAAGAGGCAACACATAGCACATACACTGACATGGTAGGGACCCAGGGAATGATATTCTCTCTGACTCGCACATACAGTAAAAGGGATGCCAAACATGACACTGCCTGTGCTTTACCATGTATAGGGAGTGTACTATGTGCATCCAACATAGTCATCCCTCCAGCACTGTCCTCAGTAATGGCACAGCCACAAGGTAAGTCACTCTTCCTATCAATTGCTGAATGGAGTAGTATGTTCTGATAGTTGTATCTATGGTATCGACGTGAGCATGAAAGGAAATCTGGTGGCTGAATGGGATGGCAGCAAATAGTGGATACCTATATGGGCAGCATGAAATCCATAGCAAATACTGGTCTGAACATACTAGGCAGTACTAGACAAGGTGAAAAATCCCACTACCGTACATGTGGTGGCCCAAATATGTGTCCATAGGACACACACATCGATGCCAGTGAGGCTCGCATATCCACCATCAGCCTCAGCCAGCATGACAGGTATAGATGACCATAAAGAAAGGCTAGGTTAAGGCCTCAAATTGATGGCAGTGGTTAACAGCCCCCTCCAGACCTACACAGACAGACTACAACAGGTCTGGCAGTTGTATGTTAGTTCTGAAGGGTAAGAAGTCTGAAACTGAAATGTAGGCAATAAAACCTAAGATGTTAATATGATAATTTATGAAATGCAATTAAATCAAGATATATCTATAGATATATTTAACTATTTTTCTACACCATGCCCAAGAACCCCTCAAATTTATGGAATTCCTAAAATACATAAAAGTTTGATAGACCCACCCCTTAGGCCTATAGTTTCAGGTAATGGGTGGGTGACAGAGCCGATTTCAAAATAATTGCAGCTTCAACTTAGCAAGCATCTAGTTAAATGTCAGAGTATTTTAAAGGACACAGCACGTTTGTTAAATGATTTATATAACTGGCATGTACAAAATATTAATGAGAACTTTGTTTTTGTGACACTAGATGTAACATCATTATTCACAGTTATTCCAAATGAATATGGTCTGGAAGCAATAAGGAATTTTCTTTGTACTGAAACTGATACACAGACACGTGAAATAGAAAATATTTGTATGCTTGAAATAGTATTAACAAAGAATGTATTTATTTTTTATAGGAAACCATATTTGCAGCTAACTGGGGTAGCAATGGGGACCCCAGTAGCTAACACTTATGCAAATTTGGTACTATACCAATGGGAGAAGCACTTTATATTTGGTAAGTGTAATGGTTTAAATGACAAAGTTAAATTCTATAGAAGATTTGTAGATTATTGTTTTTTTATTTGGAGTGGTAGCAATGATTAACTGCATAATTATATTGGTTACTTAAATGCAACTACTGTTTTTTTTTTTAATTTAAAATGACTTTTTCAGTTGACAGTATAATATTTCTGGACATCCAACTATATAAGAATGTGAATAAAATAGAAACTATGATTTATAAGAAAGAGGTGAATGCTAACAGGTATATCAGAAGAAATAGTATGCATGCTCCACATACTTTTAAGGGAGTCCTTAAGGCACAATTAATAAGGGCTAGTAAATTGAACACAGAAGATAACAATTTCATACTTCAAGCAAATGAAATGAAAAAAGAATTTATAAGAAATGGTCACTCCTCGAATTACATAGACATCATCTATGAAGAAGTCAGAATAGGCAGGAAAGATAAATATAAAGCCTATCTTTAGTCAAAAGATGATAGATTTTGTACAGCTACCCAATGAAAAAAATGAATATACTAGATATATAACTACATATAATGCAAACACTAAGGAGGTGTGTAACATTATAGAAAGAAACTGGCTTATACTACTAGCAATGCCAGGAAATAAAGAATTAATAGGTCCAACACCTAGATTCTCATATAGAAATCTGGAAACATTAAAGCAAAAGTTGTGCTATAAAGATTTCAGGTCTGAGAAAGTCTTGTACCAGCATAAAAATGGGACATTGAAATGTTGTAATTGTAGTTGCTGTACAGATATCTATGATCTAACAAATGAATTTGAACATCCTATTACTAAAATTAAATATAATTTTAAATGTTCAGCTAACTGCAATACGTCACAAATAGTGTACCTTGCAACATGTACATTCTGCACAGCATTTTATGTAGGGAAGACAACTAGGAAGTTGAGAGAACGTATTATAAAGCATAAATCTGAGATTAGAAGGAAAATAATAACCAATGCTCTATATAAGCATACCATAGATTATGCTACACACACTTGTAAATTTAGAGGCATATGTGCAATAACCACAGGTATTAGGGGAGGGGATATGAATAATGCCCTGGAACTAAAAGAGTATGAGTGGATTACAAGGTTACAGGCAGCAATACTACCAGGTTTGAATAATACAGTTAGCTTGAAATCAATATTAATTAAAAGACAGAGAGAAAATATCTGAGAATGTACTTTATGTTTATGAAGTACATAACATCTAAGATAGTATCTTATATAATTAAATTTTCTTTGGTTGGATGTCTATGAATTATCACATAGCATTGATTGTGCAATATATACATAGATATGTACATAATAGTAAAGTTTATATTTTGTATAAAGTTTTTTAGGAAGTGTGTATGTATAAAGCAATTTGATGTATTTATACTATACTAACTATATATATAAATAATATATATATAAATAATTTTTTTAAAAAATAATATTTTTTAAAAAATTTTTTTTATATACATAAATTTTTTTATATACATGTTAATGTTGTTTTAAATGAATGAATTTGATTAGTTAATTGTTAGTAGAATGTGTTAGGCTGGCTAGATCATGTGACTTTACTTGTACCCCTATTTAATGATCTGAAAATGTCATTGTCTTTATGTACTGATGAAGGGTGGTGAGCCCGAAAGCTTTACTCATTAAATTTTGGCATTTAAAGTGTGGTTTTGGATATAACTTTTGCAGTTTTCATCAACTGTTTGCTACAGAGCTTGTCTATAATACTAGAATGGGGAATGGTGTCGAAAACTTTTGCGAGGTCTAGGTAGGTTGTGTGGACCTCCTTTCCCTCATCTAAAGCCTTGGTAACTGTCTCAAAGAAGTCCACCAGGTTTAGGAGGCATGATCTGCCCTTAACAAAGACAAACTGGGTAGGGTCCAATGTTTGGAAGTTCCCAATGTCTCTGTTAATGAGTTCCATGATGATGCGTTCCATAGTCTTGCAGACCAGGCTAGTCAGGCTTATAGGGCGATAGTTCCCGGGGTCAGTTGTGGCGCCACCTTTGTGAAGCGGGATAACTGTTGCTGTGCACCACTCTGTGGGTATGTAGCCTGTAGAGAGGCTGAGTTTGAACAGTGTGTTTAGGTGAGGGGTTAGTTCATTTTGGAGTTCATGTAAGACACAGCCTGGGACACCATCCGGTCCCATTGAAGCTGTGTTTTTGGCTTTGGATAGGGCTGTTTTAACCTGTGTGTCAATGATTGCCAGGGCTCTACATTCTTCTGGGATGGTTATGGGCCCTTTAGGGGTGAGAGGGGGGTGAAGTTTGCAGTAAACCTGTCTGCTAGAATGTTGGCAATATTAGTTGGATCAGTGTATTTTGTGCCATTCTGCAATAACTCAGAGCAGATCTGAGAGTTTCCACTTAGGTTCTTGACATAGCTAAAGAATGCTTTGTGGTTATCTTTGGAGTCCTTGGCAATTTTTCTTTCAAAGCTAGCCTTGGATGATTTTATGAGGGATTGTAGTTTCTTGCTGATACTTATCAGGGATGTCTTTCCTTCTTGGGATTTTACTCTTTTCTGTACTACTTTCCTCCTTCTGTTGTATAGCTTGTTTATGGCAGGGGTCCACCAGACTGGTTTCCTTTTCTTGGAGCAGTGAGTCTTGGTTTTGCTTGGGATAGCACGATCCATGCATTCTTTCAGGTGCTCATAGAGTGCCTTTGTAAGGGATTCAGCAGCTTGGACAGCATTGTCCTTTAGCATGGGGGCTGTGAACCTTTCCACCTCGGCCTTAAGTAACATGAAGTTTGCTTTTGAAAAGTTTTTCACGGTGGTTTCCTTGATTGGGGGTTAGGGCGGAATGTGGATATCCAGAATGATTAGTCTATGGTCTGATCTAACCAGCGAGGGGTTGACCTCCAGTGTAGAACACCGGTCACCCATGTTAGTGATGACCAGGTCCAATATGTTGTCACCTCTGGTGGGGGTATTGACCAGTTGATCCAGGGTGTTTAAGTTTATAAATTCTAGAAAGCATTGGGCAAGGGAGTTAGTACTTGAGTAATTCTCCCAGTTAATATTTGGGTAATTGAAATCACCCAATAGTAGGGCATTTGGTAGGACCTTCAATATTTTCCAGTTTCTCCAGAAATGCATTGTGCTGTGCCACTAATCTGGAGGTGTGGGTATCCTTGATGAATATGGATACACACCCACTTTTTGTATTTCAGTCCGGGTTCTGTGGCCGAAAAGTATGGTATGAGTTATAGCCTGGTAGTGCTGGGGTGCTCTCTGGAGCCTTAAACCAGGTTTCTGTTACTGCACAGATATCGATGTTCTCCATACTGAGGAGTACCTCAAGTCCATGCATTTTGAGGTTTAGACTTCTGGCGTTGAGTAGCATTACCCTTAATTTTTGGTTACTTGTGCTATTTATGCTGCTGGGTTTGTCTTTTGAGCCTTGCCTAAAAAGGCACTATGGGGGCGACAAAAGCCTTGGCCAGTATTTGAAAGCCTAAGGGTGACAGGTGCAAGCCATCTCTTGTGAAGCAACGTGGCTTGTCGAGCATGTCATCGCAGGCAGACAGATACTGGATCCCCTTTGAATGACACCAGAAACTTAGCCAGTTGTTGAAATTGATCATTTTTTCTTTATGCTGTGGCATCATTCTTGGTGAGGGCAGGATGTTATTCAGCGTCAAGGTCATACCGGCCTGGGCTACATGATCAGAGAGCTTTTCCATGTCTCTTTTCATGTAGTCCAGGGAGATACGTCTCAGGTCATTCATACCAACATGGACAATGACAGAGTCGTATTTGTACTTGTTCTGGAGTGACATGAGTGCTTGTGTTATGTGGCGGATCCTGGCATCCAACAGGCAGCTAACTGTGACCTTCTCCTTGTCCAGTCTAGTTAGTGGGACATCAGTGTGCCTGACTATAGAGTCTCCTATTACTAGTGTACTGGGTATGTTATTATGCCTTAAGGGCTGTGATTGCATGGTACACTGATTATGTGAAGTATGTGTTTCATGGTTTGTGATGGGGTGTGGAGGTTGCTTGGGTGTCTGCTTTGGAGGTCTCTGTTGCTTTTGCAGATTTTTATTTAGAGCCTCCGAGTATGTTTTTGTGCATTTATGTGTGTTATTTGCCGGTGTTGGTTTAGTAGGTATATGTGAGACTGGTAGTGTGTTGCAAGTATTTTCCTTCTCCTCTTGACTGTCAGTTCCAGTCTTGAGTTGAGAGAGCTTTGCCTCCAATTTAGCTGTATAATTGCATCTCTCGTATATATTAGTGTTTGGTGGTAGGAGGAGAGGGTTGTCTATGTACACTAGGCAGTTGTAACATTGCCTCAAAATGCCCAGATTCACCAGTTGGACTGGAGAGCACACCTGAAACTGCCCTTTTGACATGCCTGAATAGGTAAAGTGAGCTGTTTTACTGATTGGCTGTGAGGGACGAATAGAGAGCCTTGTCCTTCAGGACAGTATAGGGGGTCTAGTGCTAGGGTTAATTAGTGCTTGCTATGAGTTTTGAGCAAATGCTGGGCTGTGAAATGAATGGTTTGAGTGCTTAAGTTGAAAGTTTGTCTAGTTCTAAGGGAAAAATTTAAGAGTAGACTTTGTGGAGCCAGGAATAGTTTAACCCTAGCTAACCGGCACTGCTCGGTGCGCAAAACCGCACGAATGCGGTTTTTATAGCAGGGAAATGAAAGAGATAGAAATTAGCCCAAAATGGCCAATAAACTACTAACATCTGGGCTGAAACCACTCCTCCAGGGACAGATAGGCTGCTCAAAGCTCCCCTCTCTCACATGTGAACAGAGAAACTTCCTTCTATCCAAGTAAAATATGGGCAACACAGAAACTTGTAACACAGCCCTGAATTCAGCAATGACCTGAAAACTGGACTATACTAGTTCAGAAAGTTGGGAACCAACTATATTTTTTTTTTCAGAAAATAAAGCAGATACAATAAAAAAACACTTTAAATGCACCAAAATGGCTATCGCACTTTAGTGTGTAGCCTACAACAGTTAAACAGATTATTTAAACACAAAAATGACTTAGTTCAAGTGTAGGCAGCAAATAAGTACAATATGTAGCAGAAACAAGCTTTTTAAATCACAGAAACGCTAAAAAATTGGCATTTTAGGCAGAACTAGTTAAAGACAGCAAGAAAATGCAGAAAAATTATACTTAATCACTCCAAATTCTCTCTTTTGTCTCTCTGCTGCTGTAGAACTCTGCAGGACACCTGACAGGCACTTGCTGAGCTGAGTACAAGTGCAAAAAAATGTGCAAATGTGTTTTTTATAGCAGGGAAATGAAAGAGATAGAAATTAGCCCAGAATGGCCAATAAACTACTAACTTCTGGGCTACAGCAAACAAGGCGCACAAATTTCAGAAAGAAACAGTTCAAATAAGCAGGCACAATAAGCCTTTAACCAGAAATTCCCAGCTCAGAGGGGCAGAATCTAGCCTCTCCTCCCACAAGAGTGCAGACCACAAACCTTCTTAATGTAAAATAACTGGCCTGAAGCCCAAGTGCTTAAACCAGAACTAATGAGCTTTTAGAATAACAGACACTGAGCCTTCAATCAGCAATTCCCAACTTAGAAGGATGTAAGTTATCTGTCCTGTCACAACAGTGCAGTCCACAAACCTTCTTAATGTAAAACAACTGGTCTGAAGCCCAAGTGCTTAAACCAAAAGGCTTAGAACAACAGTTACAATTTAATCAGGCTACTACCAAGCAGTAATAACTGTAGCAGAATAATACAATTGAGTACTTTTAAGAAGAAGCACAAGCAAAATAAGGTAATAAAGTGGGAAGAAACACAATTACAGTAAAAGCAGATGAATAACATGACATTACCTGTGCTTTAATATGTATAGGGAGTGTACTATGTGCATCCAACATAGTCAACCCTCCAGCACCATTCTCAATACTGGCACAGCCACAAGTCACACACTCTTCCTATCAATTGCTGAATGGAGTAGTATGTTCTGCTAGTCGTAGCTATGGTATGGATGTGAGCATGCAAGGGAATCGGGTGGCTGAATGGGATGGCAACAGACAGTGGACATCTATATGGGCAGCATGGAATCCATAACAAATACTGGTGTCAACAAAGTAGGCAGTACTAGACAAGGTGACAAATCCCACTGCAGTACATGTGGTGGCCCAAATGTGTGTCTATAGGACACACACATGCATGTCAGTGAGGCTCACATACCCAACAACAACCTCAGCCAGCAGGACAGGTGTAGATGACCATAAAGAAAGGCTGTGCTAAGGCCTCCAATTAATGGCAATGGATAACAGCCCCCCTCCAGACCTACACAGACAGACTACAACAAGTCAGGCAGTTGTATGTTAGTTCTGCAGGGTATGAAGTCTGAAACTGAAATGTAGGTCAATAAAACCTAAGATCTGTACTCTACTGATATGCCTCTAGTCTGCATGATAGATCAGAATACAGAATGAAATGGAAGCCAACAGAGTACCTGAAATACCAATACAGTTATAGCAAATGTTTACAGTTGTCAGGAGTGCCCCTCCCCAATCCTATGTAGATATGCTGTAACATGTACGAGTGGGGTTAATAACAGTGGAGCACAGATTACCTCAGCTGGCCCAATTTACAGGATAGTGTGTTGTATGTGTACAATATGCAGGGCTTTGTGTGTTAGGTTGTTGTGTGTTGTACATGGTGTGAAAGTGGTCAGCATGTAAGCATGGAGGGTTGTGTCCTGGTGGCCTATGGCCACTACTGTTGATGACAGGGTCATGTTCTGACAACTGCAGTGCCAACCACAATGCATCCCAGCAAGACCCAATTCAGCAGTCATCCATACTCATTGTTCAGATGTCAATATCTGTCACCATCTGAAAGATGGACATGCCATGAATGTCGGCCCAAGCATACACACAGTACACAGGTGGAAGTACTCTAGACAGAGTACATAAAAATGTAACTGTCAGCTGCACACACCTTTGCAATTGTACATACAGATTAGCAGCACATTAGTTGTCTGCATAGTATGAAATACTGATGTAGTGTGGCCAAACACTGGCAGACCACAAAAGGCACAGTTATGAAGTAATGAGAGAATGCCTATGTCCCCGCACAAGGCATCATAAGGGGAATGTTGCAGGTATATCTGTGAGTCAGCTGCAAGAAGCCTCCATACCACATATGCACTCAGCTCACCCCACCATCATCCACAGGTTTATCACAGGTCATATCCCTGCTGTCGGGAATGAGTACAGCATGACCCCCACTTCTGTATGAGAATACCCCACAGAATGCAGCATGCTGAAGAGGTGTCCTATGCAGGTGTGTCCCTACCTAGCTGTAAGCAGCACTGTGCCAGCATCCAGACCAATGGATTAATATGGACAAGAACTACTGCCATTAACACCTTCCACACTTACCCTGTCACCCCAGGGGAATCCAGTGGTTTGCAGCCTAGGACTGTAGGAGTGACAGAATGCACTGGCCTGCTACAGATGGCCTGCATCAGTACCAAATGCCCTACAGTCCCCTGTCAAAGGCCTGTGCCTCACCCGTACTGCCAATGTATGTTATCTTATGGGGTCCCAAATAACAACATAACACAGTCCACAGAACACAAATGCAAGGCCACATCAACAAATCCCAGTAGCATGCCCACCATGTCCTACTGCATGAACTGTGGACCAACCCCTAAATAATGCTGGGATGAAGGGACAACTATAGGGATACTTCCCAGATATCACTTGCATAATGTTAGGAAGAGGATAGAATAACAGAGTGGGGGGTGTAGAAGCATGGACGCCATGGAGTGTGTGAAGTCTGAAACTCTGATGTGTGCCCAAAGTACCCCTGCCTGCAAACCCAGTAATGGGTGGCTATAAACCTGCTTGTAAACCACAATGTGAAGGGGAATTGACCAGATATATGAGCCCTGCCAATGGGTAACCTGCATGAATCTGTACAGCTGGAGGTATAGCCACAGCAGGATATGGCCATTCTGTTATGTAGACAGATGTACAAGCAGGGGATCCTCAGCCACCACAGTATCCAGGTGCTGGACCATTTACACAGATCCATCAGCAAGTGTCTGCAGCTACCCCTCCAGAATGGAATTAGTGTGCAAGAATATGTAGGCTGCAGACCACAATACTGGATACAGCTTCATTCATCTTGTATTTCCCTGGAAATAACTGTGAGCAAATAAGTATATCTGTTGGTAGTTGATGACATAATACATCACAGTGTAAAACAGTACATGTCTGAATATCTTTGCTAACACCAACCATGTAACAGAAGCAGCACAGACAGCAGTAGTTACAGTATCCCACTATCTGCTGCCCATTGTGACTCCATATTGTCAACCTATCTGCAGATATCCTGCAGAAACAGGTTGCTAGCTGTAGGTGTAGAACACAAAATCCTGTACTGGACTACAACCTACCTGGAATGGATACACACACTCAGTACAGAAGGTTATACTGGGCATGCTCCTATACTTAGAGAAATGAAGCCCATGTCTGACAACAACAGTGGACTATACATATCTGTCACCATTCATGCTTTGCACACATTGGATAGGAATACTCACACATATCAGTCCCTCCGAGCTACACGCTCTAGAGACATAAACCTTGTCACCACAATAAACGGAACATGCTGGAGGGATAAATTCCTGTCTCAGAAACTTCCCATACTCTGGAACAGACTACCTATCTATGTCAAACAGAGCTCCTCATTAGCACTCTTCAAGAAAAATCTTGATGATTGGATGGGAAATAGGAAATTCACCCCAGGGATCACTTCTGTGGCTCTGCTCGACAGGGGCACAGGAAAATAATCTTCTTGGGTGGTGAAAGCCAGGGTACATTTTTGGCTAGGCTTATATAGGCCCTAGGGCCAATAGCCTAGAACCTACCTATGAACCTATAATAGGTCAAACATGCACACACACAGATGTGGGGAAAAGAGAGGCAGACAATGACAAAGAGATTGCCATCATGAGTCTTGTCCCACCCACCACACATTGAACTGGCCAATATCACATGATGTGCCAATGTCAATCACTGTAGACATTTGCTTTTGGTAGCCCTCAGCCCTATAGTGTCTGTGGTGCTTGTGATAATTGTGTAACATGATAGTACAAATCAGTATTCATCTAGCATTTGTATACCCAGTCCTGTCAAATGTAAAGTGTTGATTGACTGAGTGTTGTGTGTGTTCCCAGAGGAATGGTTTATGGCCCATTCAGACACACTGCACTTCCCATAGCCCATGTTAGCACTCATGCTGATGTCAGTCACCTTGGAATAACCCTCTGGCCAATTATCAGTCCCATAATCTCCGTGGCACATGCGGTAACTGTGTAATACTACAGTGTAATATACTACTCAGGTAGGAGTTCTAATCACAGGCATGGCAACTGTGAAATGGTGTGTGTGTGTGTGGTGTGTGTGTAGAGATTAATGATTTTGAGGCCATTCACAGTCACTACACCTCCCATTGCCCTACTTAAGCAAGCCTGCTGATGTTATCCACCTTGAAATACCCTTTTGAACAAAAGCAAAACCTATAAGCTTTGTAGTGCATGTGATAACTGTGTAATTCTATAGTGTAACATACTAGTCAGGTAGGGGTTCTAATCCCAGAGATGGCAACTGTGAAACTCTGTGCATGTAGAGATTAATAATTATGAGGCTATTCACAGTCACTACACCTCCCACTGCCCTACTTTAGCAAGCCTGCTGATGTCAGTCACCTTGAAATACCTCTTTGGATAAAGGCTAGCCCTATAAGCTCTGTGGTGCATGCCATAAATGCAAAACAATGTAGGAGCAGTAACTACACAGCTACGAGCTTGAATCTCATCTGTGGTAAGTGTTTGTATGTGTACATATGTATGTGTGTGCCTCAATGATTTTGGCCCCATTTACAGTCAGTACACATCTCAGAGCCTGACTTTAGCAGTCCTGCAGATATCATCCACCTTACAAGTACCTGTTGCCAAGCCTAAGCCATATCAGGTCAGTGATGCATGTGGTAAATACGTAACATAATGGTCTGTAAAGATTGTCAGATGGAGGTTTGAACCTCACCCCTGGCAAATGTAAATGTGTGATTAGGGCGAAATGTTTTGGGGGATCTCTCACCTACTACATCACCCGATGCCAGTATTTACAAGGGCTGGTGATGTTCCTCACCTTAGTTGTACCTTGGGACAACATCCATCCAATAAGATCCGTGGTGCATGCTATAAATGCGGTACACTGTAGTAGCAATACGTAGCTGGCACATATTATAAATGCGGTACACTGTAGTAGCAATACATAGCTAGATAGGGGTTTGAATCTCAGTACTAGCAAGTGTGTGTGTGTCTGTCATCAGTATCCTGTGAGGAGGTTGCTCTGATTGTGTAATAACAGGATGCATTGGGGGGTGAGTTTTGCTAAATTATTATATTGAGGACGTACTATATGTCACAATGTCCACCTTACAAGGACAACAGATGTCAAACAGCAGAGAGGCTTGTGTAGACAATCCATAGCCCTACATGCGACATTATGGATCAGTGACCAGTATAGGCAACCCTTGTATTACTCAGAGAACACTCTCCACCCATGTCTCATACACAAACACACTTGGCTAGGCAACAACCACTATATTGGTAGTTCCCTGCATATTGCCCACAGATAGTAACCATGGTGTGATTGCAGTGGACTACATGCCTATTGACCACAACAGTGCCACTGACATCAGAAAGTTCTGTGATGTGTAACATCTCCTGACTGTGTGTTATCCAGTAAGTAAAAGGACGTGGCACCCTGTTCCATTGCTACAATAGGCAAATAAAAGATTACAGTGGTCCTTTTGCTATCTTTCCCACTGGACCCCTGCAACAACTGTAGTGTCTGCAAATGTAACCCATAAAGGGAATACCATGCCTTATACACATACCCTGTATGGATAGATGCCACTAACTCCACTGAATACCTGTATCATGCTGTCAATGTAGGTGCAAGCATGACCTCAGTTCCATAGCCAGGTCTCCCCAAATGATGTCAGGAATGCTACATCAGAAGATAACCTGTACACACAACATGCCCCAGAGACCTCAAGTACACTTCCACATGTCAAAGAATATGTGTGTGGGACATATCACAACCCAAACACTGTCTATGTTATGGAATATACCTCACATACATGGGAAGCAGTGCACATCACTGGCCACCCACAATAACCCAGATGAGTGGATGGTGAATACAATACCCACCTGTGGGGACCACTCCAGAGACTACACCCCTGAGCCACACTGGAGACCATTGTCATGTGGCC
Organism: Protopterus annectens; assembly: GCF_019279795.1. Lineage (NCBI taxonomy): Eukaryota > Metazoa > Chordata > Ceratodontiformes > Protopteridae > Protopterus > Protopterus annectens. The sequence goes on from NC_056733.1 coordinate 501,533,623, forward strand.
TGATTCCAAGGTATTCCCTTTGCCTAGCCTTGTGCAGCTGTCAGACCTATCCACCTACTACATACCTGCGAAGCAATGAAACTATGCATCTCAGTACTGGCAAGTGTGTGTGTGTGTGTGTGTGTGTGTGTGTGTGTGTGTATGTGTTTGTGTGTAGATTAATGATTTTGAAGCCATTCACAATTACTACACCTCCCATTGGCCTACTTTAGCATGTCTGCTGATGTCATTCACCTTGACATAACCCTTTGGCCATATATCAGCCATATAAGCTCTGTGGTGCTTGTGATAACTGCGTAATACTGTAGTGTAGCAAACTAGTTAGGTAGGGGTTCTAATCTTGATCCTGCCAACTGTGATGATGTGTTTGTTGCCCTGACAGAATGTGTGTGTATCTCCAATGACATCTGCTTTGTGGACATTCACATGTACTACACTTCCTTTACCCCTTCTTTAGCACTGTTGCTGATGTCACTCACCTTCAAAGATACCTTTGGACAACTCTCCAACAGGTAAGCTTTGTGGCGCATGCAATAACTGCTTATCACTGTAATAGCAATACATAGTCAGGTAGGAGTTTGAAACTCAGTACTGGTAAGTGTGTGTTTGTGCATGTGTCATCACTATCCTGTGAGGGTGTTGGGTGAGTGTGTACTGACAGGATCCATTGCAGTGTGGGTTTTGCTACATCATTATATTGAGGATCTATATGTCCCATTGTCCACATTACAAGGCCAACAGTTTTCAAACACTGTAGAAGTTGTTGTAGACAATCCTCAGCCATAAATGTGTACAGCCATGTGGAATTACTATGTGACAGTATGAATTAGTAAACAATATAGGCAACCGTTATAATACCCAGATACCACTCTCCACCCTCAGCTCATACACAAACACACTTGGCTCTTACTCTCTTACACCCTTCCTTTCTTTGTCTTTGTATCTCTCTCTCTCTCTGCCTCTCTGGTGGATGTGGAAAAGTACATCTGTTTTGCATAGGCAGCAGCTTGAGTTTTGTAAGGAATGCTCATGATCAGCTGATGGCCTGTGCACAAATTGCAGTCCTCCACTTGCTAATTGCATGCGGAACAGCTGTGGTATCATTCCTATAGCCAATTGCATGGAAACACACTCCTATAATTAAGCACTTCATGTGGATGTTGGTCTTTTTCCTTCACTGTGAGCAGGACTTCATGTGGGTGTTTGAAAAACAGCATCACAGAGCGTAGCTGGAAATACCTTTTACAATATACACTGTGGAGACAGGCCAACAAACAGGAGGGGGATGTTCCAGACATGGGGACCGAATGTAAGTATTGCTGTTCTACATTTGAAGTAATGTTGGTTTAACAGAGTTTGTGTGGATATGGCTGTTCTACATGATTTAAAGTCTGGCATGACAGTGTTATGTGGTTGAGGAAACTCTCACTTGTAGGGCTATTTGCAGACTGTCCAGAGTTTGGAGTCTTACATGTGTTGTGTTACTCACACATTTCCTATCTTTAGATATGCAGTAGCATACTCTGATGATTGCAGTCACTACATGGTGGCATCCATGTGAGTTACTGACTTCATATCCCTCAGAAGAGTTATGTCACAACAAAACCTGTTACACCAGGAAATTTCTCAGATTATCACAGCAATATGTCAATATTGGCACCGTGTTTGTGCCTCTGTCCCCCAAGTCTGTAACCCTTTGTCCATATGTCATGCAGTAAGAGGTGCATATGTACAGTACATCATTATTTACTGACATCATACCTGGTAACAAGCTAGTGAGATATCAGAGTGCTAGACATGTTATGTATAGTAGGCCTCATATTTGAGGACAAAACCTGGACATTCTGTTGTAGTGTGTACAGAAGTCAGGTCTGTGTGCTTATGGTGATTGTTGACAGAGTGTGTATTGTGAATATGTAAGTTAGCCTGTGTACAGACTGTGGTAGATGTCATTGTCCTTGGTCCTCTTCTATCTGATGTTGCATGCTGCTCCAGTTTATGGTACCCTATCAGCATACATGTTTGTAGGGCCAGACTGACACATGTCCCATACCACAGTCAGGCATCAGACTACACTATGTATTGGCCCAGTATATGTAGGGTTACTGTGTGAGTGGCTCATATGAGGGTGGTGTTGTTCACACAGTACATATACTGTAATATTACTTAGGCTTACCATAATGTGACTGTGTTCAGATTGGTTGTGGGTAAGCACTTTCACACTGGTGTCTGTTACTCCGTGCTGTTACATGCCTGCAATGCCTGCTATATTTGCAAGTCCATGTGTATTCTCCCATATGAAACTTGGGTCAGTGTTGTGGCAGTCTGCCTGTAGTTTGCACAGTGCTTGTGACATGCCTAGCAGCTAAGTGTATTTACTTAATGTGATGTTATGTCCAGATATTTGTCAGATGAACTGTTGCCTGGCCACCATAACTGTTGTGTATGTGTGAAAAAAAAGTGGGATGGTGTAAAGATGTAGGTCACTACGTAGTGTGAAGTATGTGGGCTTGGGACCTCTGCTCCTCTGGTTAATATGTGTTAGGACAGATAGGAGTGTGTGAATGCATCAACTGTGTGAGCTTATCTATTCCATTATTTTTGTGATATCCCCTTTTACATGGCTGTAAACATTCACTTTGTCAGGCTTGGTCCACACATTTTGCACTAAGGAGTTCTGTGTTCCCCTCTGCACTGACCAGATTGTGTCAGACTGTCTACATTTATTGGTCATATCTCTGCTGTATTCCAGAGGATCACTACTGTGATTTGTGTGATACTTCACTATGATGATCTTATGATGTCTGTCAGTAACTGATGGCGTACATGTCAGTATCAGAAGTGACTTCCCACACATGTCTGTTAACACAACCCCTGTTACTGTAACAACATTCCACATTTATAACTGCTATATTTACATGACATCCTCTTGCACTAAGAGGTTGTAACTATTGGTGCTGAGGTATGACTCCAGTACAATGTTATGGTCATATGTTATATACTGCTATAATGCACATTAAATGTACCTTGTCACCCTCTTCACCCTATAGGCTACCTGGAGCTTGCAGTACCAGCAAAACACTGTTGTACAAATGGCTAGATAGGCATGGGTTACCCTCTGAGGCCTGGCAAGTGTGTGTATGTGTGCAAGTGTGTATATTTGTAGGATACAGCATTCTGAGGCCACATACTCCAAATACAATACACCTGGCCATACAGTATAAGGTATAGTGATGTTGCTAACATTAGGACAGCCATGACAAACTATCATCCTACTATCCCTATGGCATGTGCAATAAATGCATATCCTTGTAGTAGCATTGTTGAGATAGACAAGGGGTTGTATTGCAGTCCTGGTCAATGTGTGATTGTGGGTATGTCAGAGTATTATCATGGGTTTCAGTGAGTAAACTATCCAATGTGGGGTGTGGGTGCTTCAGTACCTTCAGTACATGTGCCAGGGTCCACTGTATGAGGACCACTATCACCATCAACCATACAGGTAACTGAGTACACTATCCATGTGCTGTGTGCAAATTATCTGTAAAAGAATGGACTCACTGACAAGGTAGTTAGCACTGATAAATCCAGGTCTCACAGATGTGTCTATGACTGTTATGTGTTTGTCAATGTGTATATGACAGTATGGCATACTATGTATTGTCCATTAACACCCAGTACACCCCCCATTACCATACTGTACAAGGCCTGGTGATGTTCCTCACTTAACAAGAAACTCAGGACACACCTCATCCTAAAAGCTGTGTAGTTTGTGCAATTAAGGCCAAACACATTAGTAGCAACAAGTACCTAGGTAGGGGTTCTACTCTCAGTGTTGAAAAGTAAGTGTGTGTTTATGTGAAGGGATCTACTTCAGTTTGCAGAATATACATGTCCCAGAAAGTCATCTGTCTGAGAACTGACTGGCAAATGCTAACATTTCAAAGGAATCATGTCATGGAAATTCATTCCATCAAAACTAGTAGTAGATCTGTAAATGCCCTCTTCCCCACTGTATAGCTGTACAGCGATACTGGAGTTGGTATATATAGTTGGCTGTCGATGTTGTGGACACAGCCACCCTCATTGGGGTTATTATTGTGTGTATCCCCATGCTTAGTCTGCTGTAATACTGTACAGTGTATGTTAACAGGTTAGGTAGTAGTCACTCACACTATGTGTGGCTCTATATCACCCCACACCCTCCAAAGTGTAGGGCTGTGCCACCCAAACCAGCACAACTATGTTTACCAATGCCAGGATTGCACTTCATTTGGGAAGGGGACATATACCCTGCCATTACTATCGTCAATGACATTAAAGTAGGAGACTGATTATTTATTGATGTGATGTTTTGCCTATTACGTCTTGATAGAATTACATAGGCTAAAATGGGTTCACTGCAAAATTAAGTACATCCATGTGTACAGTGCTCACTGTGTATTGCATCAACACCAAAACCTGTGTGTGTGTGTGTGTGCGCATGTGTGTTATACACAAACATGTGGTGTGTGCCACCCAATACACTTACCATTGTCCACTGTAGAAGAGCTGCTGACATCAGCCACCATGCACTCAACTGTATACACCCCTCAAATATATCAGCCATGTGGAACATGCAGTAACTCTTATACAGAACTGTTACTTGTGGCTGTACCCAGGATATGACACAGTCAATGTGTCTCTACAGTGCCATACCCCTTGTAGGAAACAACAGCAGACCAACATCCTGCTGCCACATAGACACCTACAACACAAACTTAATATATTATGGAGACCGCTATCAGTCAGTGTTAATAGCAGCTGTAATGCAACATGGCTGAACAGCTGCACATCCTGACATGTAAGCATTAAACCTTCCTGCTGAAAACATGTTACACAGCATTACATTGCTACACCTTAGTACATTCACCCTGTGCATCAGAACCATATCAGCCTGTCCCTGCATCAATGGTATGGATGACAGGGATGTGGCACAGGTATCATCATATCCACAAGGTGTGCTGTGGGTTTGCCAGAGACCTAGGCTGAGCTGTTTGGTTGACATCATGTGTGTATGTTAGGGGTTTCATTATTAATTGGGCTGTACAGATGTGGTGTGTGTAGGTATGGAGGTGCCCTAGCAGTGTTGGTGGTGTGTGTGTGTGTTTGTATGTATGCACACAGTTTGGCCACGTGGCTGCTCTATACAGGGGTTTGTTGGACAGCTGCAGACCGTACATAGCAGGGTGTGCAGCTCACTATCATCAAGAACTGTGCCTGGCAGGGGTTCCACAAGCACTACAAGGTACAAGACCAGATATGCTACTCTCCCCTGATGATGACACATGTCTGCTGGAGCCGGGTACCTGTTGGGACCAGCCAGGGCCATGTGCACGTGGCCTGCTGTGTTGTGGTGTGGACAGCACCCCTACTGCAGTGCTGGTGCTGGTACTGCCAATACGGGAGCAGCTCTGACTTGTTGCACATCCACGTAGACCTCCACCTGTTGGTGTTGCTGACTTACGTTCAAATGGCTGTCGCCCTACTCCCACCATATGCTCTAACATGGACATTGCACGGTCGAGGATTCCCACCATCTCATCCAACCATCTGTCCAGGACCTCTGCAAAATAACACCTGTGAGATCACAGATGTCAATAACAGCATAACGTTCCATATGTGCCTGTGCCTCCATGATGGCCCAAAACATGCATCTGGTGACACCTGCTGTGGTACTTCTGCCAGAGGCATGATGGCCAGTAGCCCTCCTACGAGCACCCCTGTACATCTGCCTGTGTGGTACCTCGTCGGTCATCCGGCTATAGCTGCTGTGTACATACACACTTGGAATAGTCCCCACTCTGTCCTGTACCATGTCACCACCCACCAACTGTCCCTCATCTATGGCCACTGGTAATGGGGTATGTATAGGCAATGTGACTGGGGGCAGGGATGGGGTGGATAACAGTGGGATGTCAACCGATGGCACAGCTTCAGCCCCTGACATCCCAGCCTGTGCCTCACCATACCTATCATCATTGTTAGAGTCTGTAGGGACACTAACATCAGTTTGCCTGCAGGAGGGACCCTGACCCACCTTGCTACCTGTGAGGGGAAAACAGAAAACATACTTTAAGACCTGTACTTCATTACTTACCTCTACACACGCGCAGACACACACACACACACACACACACACACACACACACACACACACACACACACACACACACACACAAAACCTTACAGGTGAGGTGGCACAAAGATATTACACAGACCTCTCATTACCCAACTGTCAACATGCATGCCATATGGCACTCAACAGCACGCACTGCAGCTATACTCAGTCCCTGTTACCAACATTATACATCTCTGTGATGCATGAGTTGTGTTAGTAGGTGATGCCCCTTCCCCTGGAACACACTGCACCCATGTACACAGTATTGCTGTGCACCTGTTTAGCACCCTGCCATGTACTGTGCACCATAACTCACAAGTGTACACACCACTGCTGAATATGTATATGTGTGGCAGTAATGTTTGCTCTGTTGCTCACAGCCCCTATGTGTTTGTCTGACACATACCTGGGTTGATATGAGGACAGACGTCAGTAGTGAATGCCTGATGTCCCTGATATGCCATGGGTCCACAATACTGCATATGTTAACATTAAACGCAGCTGATATGTGACATATGACCTGTGCAATCAAATGCCGTATCAAACAAATGTGTTAGTTGTGCAGATGTTGATTGTGATGCACACAATATGTGGGTTGCATAAGTGTGCACACCCTTAACATGATGGTTTGTTGCAGCACCTGTTAAGTGAACTACAGCAGTCACTATTCCAGGAAAGTGTATACTAGCATGGCCCATCTTCACTTGCCATTATTTGGTCAATTCGGCCTACACATGTCCCTCAATTCTGCCAGACTGGAATGTCAGCTCATGTGCACAGCCCTTGGAGGTCACACAGTGCCTTCACTATTGCATTGGAGTCAGGGTTATGTCTGCCACAATTCATGACCTTGACTGTGTTCAGATACAGCCATTCTTAGCGAGTTTTGGATGTATGCTTCAGTTCACTGTTGTGTTTCAGGATGACACCCCTCCTCATCCTCAGCTTTTTTCAGATGCTTGATAACTATGGGGGCACACATGAGTGTCATTTTGCAGTGTCCCAAATTCAGAACACCATGTCTACTGGCCTAGTTCCTGCTAATGAACAGCAAACCTACAGGTGTACACTGGCACTAGCAAGGTACAGATGGGGATGGTGCACCTGAGGTAGAGTGAGGTGTTGCTTGTGCAGCACATGTATCTTTATTAACTGTCTGTAGGTTTCAGCCTTGGTCTTGGTACACCATTACACATTGCAACACATGCCTGTGGGAGACTTGATGTTATGCATATGCTACCTGTAGAGAGCCCTGTATGATGTCTCCTGTGGAACAACTCTTCCATCTGATTACCCTAACCCATAGGCCACACTTATGTAGAGTCCAGGTAACTGTCAACACAGATAATGCACAGACACTACTTGCTAGACATTCCTGCAAGTCCCCAGTGTTGCTGCATGTGTTTGGGCAGCCTCCATGACCAGTTTGCAACATATGTTGTCATTTGTCTTGGATGGGCATCTGTTTATTTTCTACACTAATGGTGTCCCATACTTCACCATCACATACATGCTTGTCTGCACTGTTTGCCATGGTATATGCAATGGCAAAGTAAGGCTATGTCTCCCACTCCTGAGTGCTACCTTTTGGATATGGGATCCATTCCATGGTTTGTAAGATGTGTGCAAGCCATGGCTGCCTCTGTTGCAGGTGAGTGGGAAAATGTCATGGACATACTTCTTGCACAGCAGACCATTGCTTGGTGTGACATTGAGGACCCGTGCTTGATGGAAGGTGCATACTCAAGACGAGTGAATGCTGCAGTACCTCAAAAGCTTCTTCCACAATATGTTATTTGGAGTGTGTGCACACATATGCTTCCATTGTTTGTTAAGGTATGTATTCCTCATATTTGTTGTCCTAACATAAGATTCCATCTTACACATTCATTGCTCATGTTAGGATCACATTACTGGTTGTAGAAGTTGTGGAATGTGGTATTGTGATATGTCATTGTGTAGGTCTGCAAGAGTTGCCATTGTACTAGTGGTATATACACTCACTGTTGTAGTAGCTGCAGTGGTGGTGCTGCGGTAGCATTGTCACCTCACAGTAAGATGTTGTCCTGTTCGATTCTCAGCTAAAGCGTCTTGTGTGGAGACATGCGTGAAAGAGCATACCTTTGTTAAAGGTTGTGCGTCAGGGCTGGCAACTCGGTACATAAAAATCTACTGCCAATCATTAGTGGACCGGAGTTCCACTGTAGCGACCCCTAACGGAAAAGCCAAAAGATACAACAACACTCACTGTTGTAGCCACTGTATAAGGGTAATGTTTCAGACATGTCCCTACTGTAGGCCATGTGTCCCACCATTATGTTCATGTCTGTCCACACATCCTGCACTGACAGGTTGTTAGTTATAGTGCAGGACTCTTACATACCCTTCAGATATGCCACCATGGTCACCATTGTGATGCAGTGCAGTTAACAGCAACAATAAGTGAACATGTACAGCATGCATTATGGGCAGGTGTGTTAAATGTGTGCATGGCAAATGCCACAGCCATAACAAGGCTGATGTATTGGCAAA